>NW_028234336.1:0-215000 GCF_057382095.1 Aulonocara sp. 'chitande type north' Nkhata Bay | reverse complement strand
GAATAACAGAAAGAATAAAGAAAAACGGAAAGACGGAAAGTCCCGTAAGAATAAAGAATGACAGAAAGAATAAAGAAAAATAGAAGTACACGGAAAGACAGAAAGTCCCGTAAGAATAAAGAATAAGAAAAACGGAAAGACAGAAAAGTCCCGTAAGAATAAAGAATAACAGAAAGATTGAAAAAGGGAGAGCTAAAGCAGCCAAAGCTGAGAAACAGAAAAAACTAAGAAACAGAAAAGTTAAGAAAAACAGGAGTAAAAACCAAGAGTATAAAAGGCCCAGAGTGGCAGAATTAAACACAAAGAGCGGGTGGGCCAGCCTGAGGAAGGCCACATTGAGCCGAAACGTCGCGAAGGCCCACCGCAGTGCACTACACCCGCTTAAGGGTAATTTTTTGAACAGGGGGCACCAATACCGGTCCCAGTGATGGACCGTGCACTTAGGTTCCGGCATAGCCGGGCCTAGTCTTTCCCCACACCCTAACCAGCCTGTGCCTCCTGGGATTGGTGGTGCCCCTGCCCATTGCCTCTCTCCCTCATTCTGGGGAGCCCCCCACCCACTACCCTGTCCTAACCCTAACCCCTTTGCCCCCCTCCCCCCTCCCCTTCTAGCCCTAATTTGAGGGAACCACAAAAGCCTACATAAGGAGAAAAAGGGAGAAAAAAGCCAAGAAAGAGCAGAAACAAAAGGAAAGGATTTACAAGAAGGGGGTGCCATAAAAGAATAAAGAGAAATACAGAACATAGGACGGGATGTCTAAAGAGAAGGGGGTGCCATTTACGGAAATAAAGAGAAAGACTAAAAGAACAACAGAAAGAAACGGAAAGACAGAAAGTCCCGTAAAGATAAAGAATAACAGAAAGAATAAAGAAAAACGGAAAGACGGAAAGTCCCGTAAGAATAAAGAATGACAGAAAGAATAAAGAAAAATAGAAGTACACGGAAAGACAGAAAGTCCCGTAAGAATAAAGAATAAGAAAAACGGAAAGACAGAAAAGTCCCGTAAGAATAAAGAATAACAGAAAGATTGAAAAAGGGAGAGCTAAAGCAGCCAAAGCTGAGAAACAGAAAAAACTAAGAAACAGAAAAGTTAAGAAAAACAGGAGTAAAAACCAAGAGTATAAAAGGCCCAGAGTGGCAGAATTAAACACAAAGAGCGGGTGGGCCAGCCTGAGGAAGGCCACATTGAGCCGAAACGTCGCGAAGGCCCACCGCAGTGCACTACACCCGCTTAAGGGTAATTTTTTGAACAGGGGGCACCAATACCGGTCCCAGTGATGGACCGTGCACTTAGGTTCCGGCATAGCCGGGCCTAGTCTTTCCCCACACCCTAACCCTAACCCTATGCAGATGTGGTTCGCCGAGGACGTCCTCAGGATGAACCGAGAGTGACTGCTTCCTATTACCGGAGACCTAGATTAAACTGGGGACGCCAGTGGAGACAGCAGCCGAGATGGCAGCAGCAACAGGAACCAATCGATCAGGAAAAGCTACGATTGGTTCGTCAGCTGCACACGGTTATCAGATTGGTGCATCACCTTCAGAATGTGACTCCCGCGGAAGGGAGGGAGGGACCACGGATGATTGTCCGTATGGTTGACAACTTGGCCTCCATGATCAAGCCGGCCTTGCCATCACCTGAAACGCTGGACTTGATCCTGGGCAATGCCAAGAATTGGGGGTACAATACCCTCATGATTTTGGAGAAGCACTACTCCAAGCAACTTTCTGTGGTGAGGGAAGAGTTGGCCACTGAGATGGGTTTAGACTGGAAGGAATGTTTCCAGGTGGCCGTGAGGAGAGCTCGTAGAGACCTACCCCACATCACACAGGAGGTGCTGGACTACGCGGAGGCCCTGGTGACGACATGCGTGGCCACGGCTACGGAAAGGGTGCCTCAGCCGGTTGACGGGGAGGCAATGGAGGACATGGAGGAGGGGGGTTCTGTGCAGGAGCAAGCGCAGCCTCCTCCAGGGACAGTTGAGATGGCTCAACAGACGGAGCCTCAACCCCTGAAGCAGCGGGTTTCGGTCCAAGTCCTCAGGCCTGCGGAATTGCGACAGGATATGGGGACAATGACAGAAGAGAGGTCCTTCTGGACACCAGCTCCGAGTCAGGCAATCCAGCAGGACGCTCAGGTGCAGGGGGAGGACCGGCCGGTTTCTCCTTTGCAGCAGAGACCGCCTCGTGCCTGGGGTGCAAGACAGGGTTGTGTGATACCTGAGTCTAATTTACTGTTGGAATTAGAGGAGGTTGATTCTTCACACGATGGTGGTCAAGATTCAGAGCAGCCAGCTCTGGTCGTGGGGGAAAGTCCACGTGATTCCCTACTGGACGTGAGGGAAGATGTGGTTGGACAGGACGGAGCGTCCATCTTAGCACCTACCTCACAGCGGTCAAGGGAGGATCCAGGGGCTCCTGGTGATGCACAGGATGATACAGGGGGGAGCCTGGTTGTGGATAGTTCGTCTGGGCAGCAGAACCTGACCTCAACCCCAAAGCAGTACTATTCTGTTAAACGCCATATTCACACGGAGAGGAAGATGATTGATTGGGGGCTGAGCATTCGGAAAAAGTGGGTCTTCCTGGGGGACTCGAATCTCGCAAGGTTTCCCACACATGTGGTGCCGGACCTGCAGATAGATAGCTTTCCCGGGGCAAACTTCCGACATGCTCAGGCACTGATTAGAAAGGCCACCGTTCATTCAAATGTAGAGAAGGTGGTCTTGGCGTTCGGGTTGAACAATAGGAATCAGGGTGCAAAAGAAACGGCAATTAAGCAGATGTTAGGGGCCGTCAGAGCAACGAAGAACCGGTTCCCTTACTCTGAAATCTGGATTCCTCTCATTAACTTTTCCTCGGGTTTGAGCAGGGAGGAAATCCAGACGCTCACGACCATGAACGCCCACATTTCCAGGAATTTGCCCTTCGTCCCCAAGTTGTCAGAAAAGGATTTCTTGACAGAGGGGGATGAGATCCATTGGACCAGAACTACAGCGAGGGCCATGTTTAGGCACTGGGTCTCGTTTTTAAACTTGAGGTCCCCTTAAGCCTGACTCAGGGGGGGCAGAAGGGGCTTCGGCCCCTTGTGTCACAAAATGTGGTCAATCTGGCCAAAAATTTCACCCTTACGGGGGCGCAAT
Source organism: Aulonocara sp. 'chitande type north' Nkhata Bay (assembly GCF_057382095.1). Taxonomy (NCBI): domain Eukaryota; kingdom Metazoa; phylum Chordata; class Actinopteri; order Cichliformes; family Cichlidae; genus Aulonocara; species Aulonocara sp. 'chitande type north' Nkhata Bay. The sequence goes on along the minus strand of NW_028234336.1, from coordinate 211,856 downwards.
GTGCTTTGTTAAACAGAGGCCTGTCTTTCGTGCCAATGATTGGACTTCACAAAAATCAAAAGTCAACACTTCAATTGGATGTCCAGACTTACCATAGGCGCATCAAATTGGCGACCTACTTCAAAGGCTCACAGAACAGAGCAATTCCACCGTTTGTAGGAACATCTACATGGGAACCACCACTAGACAAGTTGCCACCTGAGATTGGCTTGTTAGTTGATAAGGATAAAAACATGTTGAATTCCGGGTTTAAAGTGGTTAAAAGAGCTCCGAACTTATCAGTAAGAGAGGTGAAAGCCTTGAGAGAGTTGATGGGCAACAAGACTATTGTCATTAAGCCAGCTGATAAGGGGAGCGCGGTGGTTATATTGTCTAGAGAGCAGTATATTACAGAGGTTAAAAGGCAGTTGTCAGATAGTATTTATTATAAAAAGTTAAAAGAGCCGATTTATTTACAGACTATCCCTATGGTAAGTAGGATTTTGGATGAGCTTTACAATAGGAGGGTCATAAATAAAAAACAGAGTTCATATTTGAAAGGAGAGGGGCAACCGAGGCCCAGACGGTTCTATATCCTGCCTAAAATCCACAAAGAACCTGATAAGTGGACAGTTCCCCATGAAATCCCGCCAGGCAGACCCATTGTCTCCGACTGCGGTAGTGAGACCTACCAGACAGCTGAATTTATTGATTTTTATTTGAATCCGCTTTCTGTTAGGCATCCGTCCTTTATTAAGGATAGTTATTATTTCATTGATTTGGTTAAATCCCTGACAATCCCAGCTGACTCTTTTCTTTTTAGTATTGATATTGATAGTCTATACACTAATATAGACATTGCAGCGGGGTTGCAGGCGGTGAGAGAGATCTTTCAGGCGTATCCTGCTGCCGAGAGACCGGATAAAGAGATCTTAGAACTTTTGGAGATCAATCTTAGACGCAATGATTTTGAGTTTGATGGAGACTTTTATCTGCAGGTTAAAGGGACGGCAATGGGGAAGCGATTTGCGCCCGCTTATGCGAACATTTTTATGGCTAAGTGGGAGGCAGAGGCCTTGGAGAAGTGCCCAAGGAAGCCCCTCCATTATTTACGGTACCTCGACGACATATGGGGGGTGTGGACATATTCAAAACCTGATTTTGAGGAATTCATTAGGATTTTGAACGCACATGATTGGTCAATACAATGTAAATATGAATTGGATGATAAGAAAATTGATTTTTTGGACACTACGGTGTATAAAGGACGGAATTTCGAAGTGCATAATAAATTAGATATAAAAGTATTCTTTAAAAAGACTGATACACATGCATTGCTGTATAAATCTAGTTTCCACCCCCGTCATACGTATAGAGGTATTGTAAAAGCTCAACTCCTTCGATTTCATAGGATTTGCACGAGACAGGAAGACTTCCAGGAAGCAGTCAAGGAATTGTTTGTCGCTTTGAGAAAGAGAGGATACTCTCGTCAATTTTTAAGACAGTGCTTGAGATCCTTTTTGGACCGGAAAGAGGCACTGGAAGGGGATCGGATCCCACTTATAACCACATATTCGTTATTTAATGTTCAAATACATAAAAAGTTGAAGGAAAATTTTGATTCTCTAATGGTAAACACAGGAGTTTTGCCAAATAGGACAGTAATTTCAGCGTACAGGAGGAATAAAAACTTAAAAGACTACTTGGTCAGAGCAAGGCTGACGAGTCAGCAATTTTTGAAGCCAACAGTGTTGTTCGGCACTTTCTGTTCCTTGACCTTTGTCAAAAACAGGGTCAAGAAGACAATTTTTCCTGTACGGCAGAGATTCACGCCACAATCCACAAATTGTGTATATTTGATCTTTTGTGTGAAATGTGGCATACAATATGTAGGAGAGACTAAGAATTCGATTTCATTGAGGATGACACAACATCGTTATAATATTAAAAATCGTAGAGAAAGGCAAACTCCACTGGTAGAACACTTTATTAGTCATAACTATAAGTCTCTGAGAGTTGCTGGTTTGGAGAGGAATGCCCTATGGACGGATTGGGAGAGAAAGAAGGTTGAAAGAAGATGGATTTATCGGTTGGATACTAAAGAACCAGATGGGTTAAACATTAGATTCCGGTAATTTGGATATTGGTAGGATAACGTTGATGGGGTGACGATGGTTAGTGGATTGGTATGACCGGGTTTGGTGTGATCGGGCGAGACTTTCTGTCTTACCGACCCCTGACCTGAACTTAGGCCCTAACCTTAACCATTCCACCTTGATTGGAACCCCATCCCCAATCTGAGCCCTACCCATATCTTTCTATGACAGCCCAACCCTGACAACTGGCCCTAACCTTAACCCCACCCTTATATCTGGCCCTAACCCTAACCACACCCCCCACACCCAGCCCGAACCCTAACCATATCCCCCCTACCCCATTTCACTCCCCGCCCCCCATACTAACCCTTATTGGGAAGTTGGGAAGAGGAAGGGGATCAATGTTTACAATGGGTCATTGTACTCATACAAATTAATGGGGGAATTGCAACCCTTCATAATTTAATTTTGATAATTTGAATAATTTAGGGTATTATTGGATTTAAAATTTCATATTTGTAGTTCACGGGCAAGGGGCATGCAGAATTTGGGGGTCTAAAAATTTACAAGTAAAAAATTCATATGTAATAACATTTGACATAAATTTTGGGATTAAAAATTATTATTAGACATTTCATGTTTAATTGGACTTTTAATATTGGGTTTAAAAATGATTTGGGCCTACATTAATTAAGTACATGCTGGGTATTATCATAATTCATGGAGTAAGCATTTTTAAAAACTAATGGGAAAGGGCTATTTAAATAAAACGGCAATTGGGATAAAAAAAGACGAATGAAAAATCTAACTGGAACAGAGGGTATAAAAGGAGCTGCTACACACAGAAAGGGCATTTCGCCTTGAGACACAGAAGGAGCAACATCACAGAGACTAGACAAACACACAGAAGTTTGTTTTGCTTGTTTTTTGTGCCATAGCCTGAAGAAGGCCCTTTTCAGGGCCGAAACGTCGCGGCGGCACATATTGAAATTTGCTTTTATTTAATTTAATTTGATTCACTTTATTTTTAATTCATAAATACAAAACTAATACGTAACAAAAGAACTAAAAAATTTTTAATTTCATGTTGTTTGATTTCCTTCATTACCATTCTTACTTTTTGATTACTTAGATAACAAAGGCGACATTATTACTATATAACAAAGGCGATACCACGATAATAAAAATCAACACATTTCATAAGTTGCCAAAAACAACAGGACATTAAAAAAGTCCATCGGGCTCGATGGCTTTTTTTGATGATGAGGATGGGTGGACGGTGGTCCGTCGCAGGAGGCGCCAGGGGCGTCCTGGGCGGTCCAACTTCCAGCAGCAACGGGTCACCTGGGGGATGGACCGTGCACGTCCTCCTGCCTTCGAAAGAGGGGGGAGGAGTCAGTCTTCATTCCCTAACCCTAACCCTAACCCCTAACCACCCGGCCCCATCGATGGCCCGTGCACCTCAGGCTACCAGCTTGCTGGTGGCCTGATTCTTTTCTAACACCTAACCCTAAGCTAATGCTAACAATTATATGACAGTGACACATGATAAAGGACAATTTGTACATGGGACTAGTCAACTTTATATTGAGTTTCGTTGATGCTAATATGGAAGCTAACATTGAGCTATGGCTAAAGCTAATGATCCAAGATGGCGACTGGATTTCAAAGTGGCAGTTCAAGGACACAACAGTGGTTGCCCTGGATATCGACCAAGTGCATGATGGGAACCAGGAAGTCAGACCAGGCAGAGCACATGGAGCACAGAGAGCAGGTGGCAGACAGGCCAGAGAGGAAGCCTCATTCGTAGAACAAGGTGCAGGTATGTGGGAATACATGATAACAAATATAGGAAACGAATGAAGGAGAAGCATTTATGTGATGATATTAATACTTTAAACTTGCAGAAGCTAAAAGTTAATAATTGTGAGTTAAGCAGGACATATTGATCATGCAATCAATCGGAGACCTCCGCGTCTCCGTGGCTGGGGCAGTCGCAGGCGGCCTTCGGGCACTGCCTTCGTCCCCCCAAGCGCATACCGTCCGGGGTGGCTCTTGAGTGAAATTTTCAAAGTCACGGACATACGTTAGATTTCCATGAACCCAAATAGGGCCTCATTAGCTCTCTAAAAGACGATTGAACCTGACAGGGCCTGATTGGCCCCTTGGAAACTTTAAAAATTAAAGCCCAGAAAGGCATTAATTAATTACTGTTATCTGATTTAGTTGATGACACACTCCAAGGCGTGATCAACCTTGGGAGGGCCTTCCTTGGAAGAGGATGTCTAGTGATAATGGCCGAAACATCCAATGATTCCAGGGTCCACTACTGATGATGTGTCCTTAAATATTACCTTAAAAAGAATTAAAATACACAATAATGTCAATTTAATGAGACAATAAAAAGATAATACAATAAAATAAGGATTATAGTAATGAGGGAAAAGCCCTGGGGGACCTTGCCGCCCGGGATGGGGGCAGGTATGGACAGTGCATTGGAGCCCGGCCCCCTTCGGGGACCGGTCTCCCAACTTGATCTTCCCCTAACCAATTTGTTTATCTCAAATTACCCTAAATTTGGATTTTAGCCCTATTATATGTACCCCCTGATCTAATCTGGCCCTAAACAATTTGTAATTTTGATCCTTTAATTCTACTTCTTTCCTGGAAATTAAATCTTAAACCTTACCCAAGTACTGGATCTGAAGCCCAAGTAATCCTAATCCCAGCTAAAACCTAAAGCCTAACCCAAAGCCACATCTCCTTTCTAAATTTACTCCCCAAGTCGGGTTGAGAGTTTGTAGTAAAAGCCAAGTCGGCATTAGTAGGAACCTAAAATTGGAAGAGAAAGAGGACAGATGTAGGCCAAAAGGAAGGGTAAAGGGCAGAGGTCAAGAGAAGGGAAGAAAAGGATGATGAAAAAGGAAAAGTCAAAGGGGAAAGAGGAGAAGACTGGAAAGGAAGAAAGAAAGAAAAAGGGAAAAATAAGAGCCAAAAAGTCTGGCAGAATTGGAAAAAAGCAAACAGCTAAAAAAAGATATTACAAGAAAGCCAAAGAAAGTCAAGGAGGCGGGATCAGAGGGGAGAGTATAAATAGGAGCCTCAAACCCAGTGCTCTTCAGTATGCCCTCGCCTGAGGAAGAAGCAACAACTTCGAAATGTCGCGACAAGGGCATACTCATTTAATTTTTTCTATTTTACGTTAGTTTGTTGTTTTAGTTTGTTATTTTGGGGGATTTTATTTCGTCTTGTAATTTATCTTTTATTGGTTTTCCTTAGAAACTCAAATTAGAGAGAACTGAAGACTAAATTAAAAACCACACAGAAAACAAATTGGGATTGAAAACACTTTATTGGAAACAAGCCAAAATAACGGAAAAATTGGGAACCTGCAAAAAAAGAATACCTACCTGGGCAAACCTGTAAAAAAGAAATACTTACCATTCAAATTAAAAAACAATTATGGAGGTAGAGGGATGTGAGACTGCGGACCATCGGGGTTGATGGCCCGTGCACCACCTGTTCCTCCTTCGGGAGGGACAGGCTCTTTTCTTCAACCCTAACAACAATAATAAAAATATGGTACTTACCTGGAAGCCTAAATGAGGAAGGTACTTACCTGATTTGGAACCGGAGAGTAACGGACATGGAATACGGAGTGGTGTTCACGTAGTGGGTCTTGGGAAGGGTCACAGTATGGCCTGTGCACCGCTCCTGCCCTCCTCGTGCAGGGAGGAGCTTCATTTCCCCTTACCTAACCCTTTTCAGTCATTCCTTGTCAGGTCGTCTGCTCATCTACATCATGTCTTCAGGTATCCATGTCAGTTCACCCAGTTTAGGTTATTGTTTAGTTTCACCCATGCCCTTTACTTGTACCTTGTTTCCTAGCCTTAATAAATGGCTTGTTTTTTGTTAATCCACGTCACGTTCAGTTTTTGGTCTGCATTTGAGTCCTCTTTTGCAAACACATACAGTCTGCCTCAGCCAGACTGTGACAAGAACAATGAGCAATTTCAACAAATACACTAAGGAAAACAGTAAGCATGGATTAATATACGGTAAATACATCAGTATGAAAATGGTATATAGATCAACACTATCAGAAAAATGACTGTGTGAGGTCTTTTTTTTTGAACAAACTGGTTTTAATCTTTCAACAAGCAGCTGGAGCTTTTCTGCGGATTCACTTCTGTCAGTTCAGTTTTTTTTTAGTAATTCCTAATAACTGTGGATCCACATATTTGTTAGGACTCTTGAGTTTTCGTGAGCATCAACAGAATTAAAGCACATTGCCACCCTTGAAGAAAATAAACCCAGACCCAAATCTAGACTCAAAGTGCAATATTTTAAATTTCATGAAACAATCTGATTAAAGTTTAACTATTGTAGGAGTGTGTCAGCGTGAATTTGATCAGATTAGCTCCTGAATAAAGCCTCTAAGCTTAGCAATTACTCAACAGAGCAGGTCCCAGAGTGGATCACTCCAAATGTTCGAACGCATCTATCAGGAATAAATTAGCTTCTGCGGTGTAAGCCCAGCATTAGAGCTCGTCTGCTGGTTTTAACTTCACTGTCAAACTGTGATCATCGTGAAACTGACAGCAAAGCTGTTTCACGGGCGCTCCCTGTATGAAGAGCAGGCTCTCAGAATAAATACTTAGATGTGAGGTTGCAACTTCCATGTAGGAAATAAACTCAGAAAGAAAACATCAAAACTTATTTTCTGCAAAAAGAATCTGTTTGTACACTGTGAGCGGGAAAGTTCCCCCCCCCCCTTTGACGTTTAATACACTGACCTGTACAGGAAACCTCATCCTATGTTCCTATTGACCTCACTTGAAATCTGTCGGTCTGCTCATTAATTGATGTGAATGGTTTATACATTATTTCTGCTGCCCAGTTTAATCCTCAAGCACTCTCACACACCTCATGAACACATCCAAACAGCACAGTAGTACTCTATAAGAACACACAGCAGTGATTACAGTCGCACCTTCCTGTGTCTCATCAATCAGCAGAGATTCTGATCGGTCTCATTTTTCTTTGAAGAGTTGAGAAAATGTAACATCTGGTCAGCAGGTCAAAAGGAAGTTTTATTTCTCTGAATAAAGGTTACACAGAACAAATAATGAACTTTTAAAAGAATCAAACAATAAAATGAGAACAAACAGACACAACCTGTTTGCTGCACACAGTAAACACAGCAACAGCTCAGCAAGTACCTTTCATTGTCCTCATGTCTCTGTTAGGCTGCACATTCATGATTAGAGAGCAGTCTGAGTTAAGCAGACACTTTATATTAAAACATATTATTGATCACTTCTCTGCCTATCTAAATAAAAAATGTAAGACTTAACATGAAAAGGAGTCCCCATAAAATAAGTACAGCTATAGTCATGGAAAAACTTATATCAGATTGATTATTCCAAAAAATATGTTGTAAATAAGCAAATCATATTAAACATGTACATAATCATAAAGATCTGAACCTAATTTAGTAAAGATAACTGACACAATGATCCATTCCTTTTCTTCTGCTTATCTATTTCAGGATTGTGGCTGAACCAGTCCCAGCTGTCACAGAGTGAGGAGTATGAGCCCATCACAAGGCTAACACAAAGACAGACACACATTAACACCAACAGCTGAGTTAAAAATCACCATTTACCCTAACACAACTCCATCTCGACGGGAGGAAGCCAGAGACCCTGGAGAGAACACAGAGAATGGAAACCCATTCCAGGGAAAATTCAGGATGTCTAATCAAACATTTCTTTAAATGCTCTGAACAGTCCATTGGGTAACATGCTGTGTGAAGAAGTCATTGCTGTATTGTCGATGGTGCAGCAATACTGCTCCTTCAGGGCATCCTCGTCAAGTTTAATTTTTCCATATTTCGCCAGACAGGCAGTGAGATGGAGCGTGGCTTGAAATCTGGAGAAAAAGAGCACAACAGACAGAGCCAAGGAAACAACAAAGAATGGGACACTTCCTTCACTCTTTCCTGGGAGAATGAACGGAACAACAATGTGGTTCCTCCCAGGTTTACCATGCTTATTCTCGAGAATCTCAAAAGCCTTCCATGCACCATCCTCAGGTAGTCGCAGTGGACACAGCATGATTTTTGGAATCTTTCGATCTCCAGCTTTCTTTATTGAGTTCCACTCACTTGGAAGTTTGGTGGGTTGATGCTTTTGGTGAGGAATTTTGCATTCTTCTTTTTTTTTACATAGAAAAACTCTGTGCTGAGGCTCTATGAGTCCTGTAGCTACACCATACGCTGCATCAGCAGTGATGACGCAGTTCCAGGGGGAGTACAGGACGACGTCGGTGATGGTGGGAAGAGGCAGCAGACAGCTGGCTGGGATCATGGAGTCTGTGATCGCTCCATGCGCCACAAAGGTGATGTCAACAGTGTTGGAGTGGAGCTTCTTCTCTTCCTCATCAAGCTTTTGTTTCAAGAAGTGAAACATGTTTACGAGTTTGGAGAAGTCCCTAGAGTTTGAGTTTTTGCTCAGCCAGTCCTGGACATCTTTATCTTTACAGTGTTCAATCAAAAATGTTATTAATGTTTCACTTTCATCAGAGCTCCTCTCTGTGTTTTCTATGCTGTGTTTGACTCTGGCTAACCTCTGGAACACTTTCCTGAAAGAGAAATTTTGACATGAAAGAATTTTAGGAATACCTTATGAACAAAAACATGCAATATAATCAGTGTGATTAATGTGAGTGATTTATTCTGAAATGTATCTTAGAATATGGACACACCTCATTGATATAATTAATGAATCAAATCTTTTTATTTTTACGATGACATTCTGTATTTTCACACTCACTGAATTTCCTGAAGCTCTTTTTCCATGTCATCAGAAGCAGTCTGTATGACTTCAGCGTTCTGTCTCAGGGTCATACTGCCCTCTGTCTCACAGTCATCCAGGTTTATACAATCAAAAATCAGCTCAGGAACCGAGACTACAAGTCCAACTGCTCCCCCTGCAATCTGCCCATAAAAACATAAACATGATCTGTAACAGGATGTAAATATTGCTCTGTACCTGTGATTTGTCTGTAAGGACTCCGAAATACAAACAGTGGAGTTTGTTGTAGGCTGGAACCACAAATGTCTTACACAGTCAGTAGACACATTTATAAAAGTGTCATAAATCACACAGACTCCATTTAATTCTAATATCTAAGTCCAAGTCATGTCTCTGTGACGAGAACACTTGAAACATGGCACCACAGACACAGTAGGATCTTTTGCTTGATGTGCTTATTTTATTTACAGTGCAGCTTTTCAGCCGCTCCCTGTTTTCTCCGTGGCCGTCACTACGGCACAGCTCCAGACTCTTTCTCTTCCAGGTCCCAATGTCCTACTGAAATAAGGGGAAGTATAATTAGATGACTGGTGTCAGCTGCAACAGCCAACCTTCGACCTGGTACCACTGGCATGCTCCTGGGACTCAGACCCAGCATTTTGAGTTGGCTGTGAACTCAGGATTCTTTCTGTTCATTTAAGATATCACTTAAGTGTCACTTTCTCATAGTTTAGTTTTCTCTAATGCATCAGAGTTTATTTCTTTATTTCTGGTTTCTAGCTTTGATCTCTGAAACCGACTGGCCTTCACTTCCTACGAGACAGAGAAGCTCTTCTACCCCTGTATACGGGAGGAAACAGGACTGGACAACCGTGAATAGGAAGGATAACAACAAACCTCCAAAACAACTGAATGTGAAACTGCAGAACAGATTTGCTCCACTATCAAAGGACCCTGGATCTATATCGGACAACCATCCATCTAAAAGCAGCGAAGTAAGGTCTGAAAATCTGTTGAAAAGTAAAAGACCACAGGGAAAGCTAAAGGCTAGGCCTGAAACTCTGATTGTGGGTGACTCTGCCGTAAAGGATGTACAAAGGATGTGCGGTAAGAACACTAAAGTCCTCTGCTTTCCTAAGGATATGGCCAACAACCTGAAGGAGAGAATTCTTCAAATTGCAGATGAATATCCAACTGTGACAAACATTGTTCTGCATACAGGGTCAAACGATGTGTCCAAACAACAGTCGGAGGTTCTGAAACGGGACTTTACTGGATTATTAAACACTGTAAACTCTCTGAATGCAGCTGTATTCATCAGTGGACCTGTACCGCCGGTCAGAGGAGGAGACGAGAGATTCAGCAGGTTGTTTACACTGAATAAATGGCTTATATCAGCATGTGCTGACCACTCAGTGCATTTTATCGACAACTTTAATATTTTTTGGGAACGCAGGCATCTGTTTAAAGCAAATGGATTTAATTTTAACAAGTCGGGGGTGAAACTGTTCACCTCCAACTTGTTTTATTCCATACGTCATCCATCCGTGCTTGGTGCCAAGGCTGAGATAAACGAGGAGTTATCTCATAAAGAGGAACAAACAGTACTCCAAGAACAGACAAAGCCCAGCAGAAACCTTGAGGAGGAGCTCCATTTGCCCCCACCCGGGAAGAGCCTCAGAAAGGAGAGACATCCATGGCATCTGAGGAAGAGCCTCAGAAAGGAGAGACATCTAAGGCAAGAAGAGGGGTCCCTATTTGCCTCCAACTCTCTCAACAACACCAACGACCAGGACAAGGGACCACGACCTTCCCCAGTCCCCCAAACCCCTGACAGGCCATCACCCTCCTCCCCCTCCCTCTCTCCCTCCTCCCCACACCTGAAATTCACTGAGGAGATGATGGAGCGGGTCAATGCTGGGCTCAGATCTACCCCCCGTCCCAATCCCTTTTTGTCCCCCATAAACCCCCCACCAGAGCGGCCAAAGGTTCGCCATCGAGCCCCACCCTCAACAGAGCAATCGAAGTCACATTGCCCAGCCTCGCCCCCCTTAGTTCCTCTTTACCACCTTCATGCCCTCTCTCCGCAGCCTGATGTATGATGTGTGAAGGGTCCGGGCTGTGAGGATTATGGCAGTGGTGACTTTTCCCAGGAGAAGCTGGGACCCTGTTTACTAGAAGGTTTTAAAATTTCTGTACTTTTAGGTGACAGGAGACATGTGGCCTGGTCAAAACACAGAGAGATGCACTCTAAAAGATCTTTAAACATAGTAAACATACCTTGTGTGCCACAGACTGCTCCCAAACACGAGGGGACAAGTAATGCCTCTAAAACACTTAAGTTGGCTTTATTAAACGTTAGATCTTTAGCTGGGAAAACATTTTTAATTAATGATTTAATCACTGAGCACAGCCTTGATTTTATGTTTTTAACTGAAACTTGGTTGGACCAAAGTAACAGTGGAGCTGTTCTCATCGAGACGACCCCTCCTAACTACAGTTTTATCAGTGAGGCCAGGGCGAGCAGGAGAGGAGGAGGGGTTGCTGTCTTATTTAATGAATCATTTCAATGTAAGCAGCTATCTCCTGGAAGTTTTCAGTCTTTTGAATATGTGGCTTTACAGCTGAAGGCCCCATCCAAAGTTGTGTTTCTTAATGTTTACAGGCCTCCCAAATACTGCACAGACTTTTTTAATGACCTCAGTGAACTGCTGTCTGTGATCTGTGTTGATTTTGACTGTGTAATTATTGCTGGGGATTTTAACATTCATGTGGACAACCCTCAGGACAAAGGGACTAAAGACCTGAGTAACACTCTGGGCAACTTTGGGCTGACTCAGCATGTAACAGAGGCCACACATAATAGAGGACACACTCTTGACCTACTGATCTCCAAAGGCCTGAGCATTTCAAAGGTTACTGTGTCTGATGTGGGCCTGTCTGATCACTACTGTGTTTTCTTTGAAAGTAAAATCTCAGCCCACACAAATATATCAACAACAGTGATCACAAAACGGTGTATAACTGAACACAGTAGTGAAATTTTTAACCAGGTCTTCCCACTAACACCTGACCTGTCCAGAGGGTCAGTCAATGAGCTCGTCAATAGCTTCAATGCTAACATGTTAAATGTAATGGACACTATTGCTCCCATTAAGGTGAAGGTTATCTCTGGAAGGAAAAAGTCTCCATGGAGAAACTCCACACTGGTGAAAAATGAAAAAAGAGTGTAGGAAAGCTGAGCGCAAATGGAGAAAAACAAACCTCCAGGTTCATTATGACATTTATAAAGAGAAACTTCACAATTATAATTTACAACTGAGGAGTGCAAGGAGGTCCTACTTCTCTGACATCATCACTAAAAACAGCCATAATGCTCGGGTCTTATTTTCTACAGTTGACAGGCTAACAAACCCTCCTGTGTCAGTGGCAGCTGAACTTCATTCGACCATGGCCTGCAATGACTTTGCCAAATTCTTCACAGAAAAAATCCAGAAAATTAGACAAGCAATTGGTACATCAACAGCAGATCCAGGATATGTACTGTGTCCACCAAAAAACTGTTTAAACACCATGAAACAGTTTCACCCGATTAACAGCAAAGACCTGGAGGACATCTTAGGTCAACTGAACAACTCCTCCTGCTGTTTAGATGTCCTGCCAACAAGTTTTTTCAAAAAGGTCTCAAAGACTTTAGAGTCAGACCTGTTACAGATCGTCAACTTTTCTTTATTATCAGGTGTGTTTCCAGAATCACTAAAAACTGCTGTAATCAAACCTATACTGAAAAAGGACAATCTTGACAAGACACAAATGAACAACTACAGGCCGATCTCAAATCTCCCATTTTTAAGTAAGATCATTGAAAAAGCAGTTTCTCAACAGCTCAATTACTTCTTAAAACAGAATAATTGCTATGATGCCTTCCAGTCAGGTTTTAGACAGAACCACAGCACTGAAACCGCTCTGACCAAAGTGTTTAATGACATATGTCTGAATACAGACAGTGGAAAAATGTCAGTCTTAGTTTTACTGGATCTCAGTGCAGCATTTGATACAGTTGACCACAACATATTACTCAAACGACTGGAGAACTGGACAGGTCTTTCAGGAACTGTACTAAACTGGTTCAAAACATACTTAGAAAACAGGAAATACTTTGTATCAATAGGTAACTTCACATCTGAGCAGACAAGTATCACATGTGGAGTTCCCCAAGGTTCCATCTTGGGACCCCTTCTGTTTAACATTTACATGCTCCCACTGGCACAGATTATAAACAACAACAAAATAAACTATCACAGCTATGCAGATGACACACAAATATATATCACAATGTCACCAGGAGACCGAGGCCCTGTACAGGCTCTTGGTAAATGCATTGAGGAAATCAATGACTGGTTGTGCCACAATTTTCTCCAGCTAAACAAAAACAAAACTGAGGTAATAGTCTTTGGCTCCAAAGAAAAACGATTACAGGTCACCAGAGAACTTCAATCTATACATCTAAAAACCACAAACCAGGCGAGAAATTTGGGTGTAGTGATGGATGCAGACCTAAACTTAGAAAAACACATTAAGACAATAACAAAGTCAGCTTACTATCACCTCAAGAATATTTCAATGATAAAAGATCTGATGTCTCAACAGGACCTGGAAAAACTAGTCCATGCATTCATCTTTAGTAGGCTTGATTACTGTAACAGCATCTTTACAGGTCTACCTAAAAAATCAGACAACTACAGCTCATTCAGAACTCTGCTGCTCGAGTCCTCACTAAGACCAAAAAAGTGGACCACATCAGTCCAGCTCTGAGGTCTTTACACTGGCTGCCTGTCCGTCAGAGGATAGACTTTAAAGTTCTGATGCTGGTCTATAAAGCTCTGAATGGTTTAGGACCAAAATACATCAATGACCTCCTGACCCAGTATGAACCTTCCAGATCCCTCAGGTCATCTGGATCCGGTCTTTTATCAGTTCCCAGAGTCAGAACCAGACACGGAGAAGCTGCATTCAGCTTTTATGCTCCTTATATCTGGAACAAACTCCCAGAAAGCCTCAGATCAGCTGAAACACTCAGTTTATTTAAATCCAGGTTGAAGACTCACCTGTTCTCAGCTGCATTTGAATAAAGCACCAAATCCACACTTTTAAGCTTAAATTTCAAAACTTACATTTAACTACTGATTTTATCTACTGTTCTGATTTTATCTGTTTTGATTTTATACACTGTTGTGTTTGTTTGTTTGTTTGTTTGTTTGTTTGTTAATTAGTTAGTTTATTTGCTTGTTTTAATCAATTTTAAATCATGCTTTTTATTTGTTTTTGTTTCTAATGTCTCTGTAAAGCACTTTGAATCACCTTGTTGTTGAATTGTGCTATACAAATAAACTTGCCTTGCCTTGCCTTGCCTTTGGTCATTTGTTCTCTTTATCCCCTATGTCAAGGCAACGTGTTTGAGTTTTTGTGCGTTTTAGTTCATGTTTTATTTTGACAGTTTGTTTTATGTGTGTTATGTTCAGTTTTGCTCCCCCTGTCTCATCAGCCAGATTAGTGTCAGCTGTGTTGCCAACTTAGCGACTTTGTCGCTATATTTAGCAAGTTTTCAGACCCCCTTAGTGACTTTTTTTCTAAAAAGCGACTAGCGACAAATCTGGCGACTTTTTCTGGTATTACTGGAGACTTATTTATGATGACTTTTTGACGTGAAAACGCGCATCGCTCTTACTCTCAACAGGCAGCGGTGCTGCCTTGGGCACCTCACCCGTGCCAAAGCGCTCCCAGGTGGAGCATAGTCCTCTCCCAGCTGCTATCAGGGCAGGAGACGTTCACACCTGTGCGTCCAAACGGCAAATGAATCGCGCATGAGCGAAGCCGCTGCTCCCGCACTCTGACTGTAACGCAGTCAATTCTTCTTTTACTGTTATGCTGTTTTCTGGATCACAAGGTTTAAAACTACTTATAAACACGCACACACACACACACACACACACACACACACACACACACACTCACAGTAACTCCACCAGAGTGCCAATTTCGGGTCACTTTTGCCGGTCCAGGCCCGGATAAAGGAGCAGGGTTGGAATTGTGACATTAAAAAACAATAATTGCTAAAAGAAATTTAATTTGTAGTTCTAAATAAATTCTAACTGCATTTAGGACGTTTTTTACTCACTTTGTGTCTTCCACGATGTTATTTCTCTCCAACAACGTAGGTTACAATTACATTAGCATGACTAATTGGGCAAATTAGGCGATGATGTCATTTGGCGACTTCTAGCGACTTTTAGGACAGCCAATAACGATTTTCCTTACTGAGGAGTTGGCAACACTCAGTTTCAGGTGTGTTCCTATGTGTTTCCTCGTTAGTCTGCATTTCCCTATGTTCTCCTCACACTATGTTTGCCTTGATGTGTCAAAGGGTTGGGTTTTTTTCTAGTTTTGTTATTCATGTTACTTTATACTTCATGTTAGTTTAATAAAACTACCTATTAGTTCATTCCTTGTGTTTCAGAGTCCTGCATTTTTAAAACAGGCTATGTGAGGTTTATTTGCAGGTAATGACACTGACTGGAAAACACAAAAATAAACTAAGTGATGATCTGTGTGCTGTAATATATATATTTTTGATTGGTGTTGGGAGTAAATTGAACTGTGCAACAGTGTCATCTCCTGTGCTTTCTTAAAGAATGGTCTAAAACATCCTAAGCAAAAATAACTATTCAGTAGTTACATAATTTATGGCTGCAGTCAAGCTGTGGACTAAAATTGTCACTTAACCCCTCCCAAATTCTTACTTTTTAATCCTAAAGCCCAAAGCAATACTGAGTGTTGGTAAGCCATTTCGTCATAAACAAGCACAGGGTTTTGCACAGAGTATTTCATATTTAAGACTTTCAGTGCCCATTGTTGTTTATCTCTGTCCTCCATCTATCCAGATGAACTTCTCTGTCATTTCTTTTATAAAAACTACAGCGTTGCGTCTTCACGAGTGCACTTTGATACTTACACGCCCAGCTGCTTTTGCTGCTGCTTTTGGTCCCACACGAGTGACCAACTCAGGCAGAAGTTTAGAGACCACTTTTTTCCCAGATGTTTTAGCAACTGCTTTTACCACAAACTTTGAAAGTAGTGGTAGTCCCAGTGCTGACCTCTGCAGAAGAGAAAAACCAGTGTCTTTGCCAGAAATTGTGTTTTTGGACAGAGCGGTCAACATTTTATGCAAATTGATGCCATCATGTAAATGCAGGCCCACTCGCTTGGCCATCGCTCTCAGGATTTGCTCTACAACATAATGCTCTGCAACGCCTTCAGAAACATCTGCAAAGGAACAAGCCTGCTTTTCTCTTTTCTCTCCTTCCTCTTTTAATTTCTTCATGAGTTCTTGGATTCCTTTCTCGAGATCTGTAATCTTCTGTGTAATCTCCTCTGCTTCCTTCATTGTGCTGCCTGATATGATGGCATTGACGACCTCTGAACCCACATTGTTAGCCAAAGCAAGCCCAGATACCACTGCCCCTCCGACAGCTAGTATAGGTATTGCCAGTCCACCTGTAAAGATTGATAAGATCCCTCCTGCTGTCATGGCAACTGCACCACCCACAGACACAGTGCTCCCAACTACATGACTGATGTTAACGTTCTTCTTGTGTTTCTCCAGCTCAGTAGCCAGTGAGTTCAGGTTATCTGCACATTGTTTCTGTAGCTTCACCCAGGAGAAGATTTTGCTGAGGAGCATGTCAGCCACATCCATGATGAGATCACAGTGAGATCAGCAGCTCTGCGATATGGACAGAGTAATGTGGGAGAAAAAATTAAAGAGCAATGAAAATATTACATTTAAAGAGCTCAATAGTTAAATTACCTTTAAATATGTTAGTATTGATAGAAATGCAATCTTTATTTAAATTAACAGAAACTTATGACTAAAAAAAATGATAATAATGATGGTCATACACATCTATTATCTTACTTACATCAGAAACTCAGAAGTTGTGTCTAGAAAAGTCTCATCTGGCAGCCAACGATCAGTTTTTCCGTTTTTATACTAGAAAAACGGAGGAAGTGAAACACGCCCGTTTCTATGGGCTGTGTCAAAATCAGGTGTTACATAAAGCAGCTAGAAGAGAAAGAGAAAGCATGGCTATTTACACTGGACAATGATTAAACCTGAAAGTCCCTAACATGGCAAAGTCTGTCATAAAGCCATAAATACTGTCATAAATACTGTCACCAGTATTAATTTGACAATGATCCATCTTTAACACAGTTATGGGACGGTACATTGTGTGCATCAACACAAAATAGTTTTATCCAAACCATGAAACTTTCACCTGTAAAATATCAGACTGACCAATTATTAATATTGCTAATAGTTTTACCATCAGCGGATGCCAATAAACCATGTTTTCTGTCCTTCAGGTAGAAATGAGACCTTCTGTTTATGTCATATAACTCTGAGTGAGGCAAGGCAGGGTAGGATCCAAATGCAGGACTTGCAGAATTGTTGAATGTTAAGTTAAAAATGTAGACTGAGCAGAAATAGGCCAAATCATTTCAAATCAACTGTTGAAATCTAAATTTCACACAGAAGAAGTTTCAAATTTGGAAAGTTGCTGAACAGCCTTAAAATTTATACAAGCTGAGTAATGACAAAAGAAAATTTAGAATCGCAAATCATCTGAATGAATATTAATAGCTTAGATTATTTTAATCACAAAATCACTGAAATGTCAGATAATCCATTACAGACAGGTAAATGCTTTAAGTTTTAATCATCCAGCCAGAAAAGATCATTCTGAAAGTCATCAACTGACTCCAAATGCCCAGATCTGAACCACCTGTCTGCAGAAGTGAAATCCACCAATTGAATGGAAGCCTGAATGTCATGGGCCAATCAGAATGCTCAATCCAATTGGCCATGACTAACTACAGACATACTATGAGGGGCAAAACCCTGTCAAATCTGCCTTGATGCACCTTGTGAAATGCACTACACAGGTACACACACACACACAGGTCTGTATCACCAGATTCCACGTTTATTCACAGTTTTCACTGGGTTATGGCTGAGCACAGTCTGACAGCTGTCGGTCCCAGCTGATCTCCCCGCTCCTCTCCGTCTCACTATAAAAAGGGAAGGAAACCACCATCAGTCCAAATCACCATCAGCTGTTCTCACCGGCATGCCCAGCACCGCCCCCGTTGAGCTCACTGCACCACTCCTCCTCTGCAGCTGTGCCCGGGACCACACCTCCGTCACACACCTGTTAAAAAACTGCTTCTAAATCCAAGATGCTAACTCCTATCAAAATCATGTTCAAACCTTGAGGATCCCAATGACTTGTTTTACACAACAGTGTGATTATACATGGGGCATTTGACTAGCAGGGAGGCATGACAACAGAAACCTAAAGACTAGATTAAAAAACTAAGGTGACCTAAGAATATAAATATTAATCAGAGGGATAACTATAGCAACCAACACATGGAACAGAATCTCAACCTTAAACTATTAGATAAACCAAAACCAAAACTCCAAGAACATAAATGCTGGGTCACAGACCCAGGACCTTGATAGATTACCTATTTCATACCTGGAACTTTATTGACAGCTATAAAATATGAAGTTATCTGTGATGTTAAAACAGACCCCTTCTGTGAAAGAAGCTTTTGTATCTAAATCATATACTATATCAGATTTCTTATCTCTGCCCGCTGTGTCAGAATCAGGTGTTACATAAAGCAGCTAGAAGAGAAAGAGAAAGCATGGCTATTTACACTGGACAATGATTAAACCTGAAAGTCCCTAACATGTCAGTGTAGATAGAATAATTTTATTCTGAACATGTAAATATAATTGAAGTAACGAGAGAAAAGGAAAAAGTTGAAAACCTCTTGTTTTCATGGCTATTTGTCTGTGGTATGATTGGACAGGGGAGGAGCCGCACAGGTATATCCCCTCAACCTCTTCAAAGCATGGAGAGTGGCTGAAACCTCCTCTCTAGTGAGCCTGGTGGAGGAGAGAAATGATTTGGGGGTGGCGATCCCAAATTTACCTATTCCATTCTCCCTCCAATGTGATGACCGTCTCACACAGGCTCAGAAAGCACTTGTTGCTGCATTGGAATAGTGATTTGCAGATGCGTTCTCCTCCTGACCGCTCATACTAATCTTATGGAGCATTATTTTGAAACTTTCCCCGGCCTGATGGTCTGTTCACAGCCCTATCAGTTTCTGGATCATAAAGTACAAATTGTTCACAGGGAATTGTCTGAAATGCTAAAGCTGGGAGTAATAGAGTCACACAGTGTGCAGTGTAGCCCCATAGTTCTTGTGGTGAAGACAGATGGAGGAGCACAGACAGACGGGCTAGGGAGATATGATGAACTGAATAAAGACAGATACATAGAGCGGGAAATGGGGTAAAGACACGAGCGAAAAGTAATAATCAAAGCTAAACAGAACAACCTATGTAATATAGAATAAACACAGTGGACCTAAAGTACAAATAATATAACCAAATGACAAAGTGTCTGTGAAGGTTCTCGGTCATCCAGGTTATCGTAGTCTAAGGAGCTTGGAAAGAAAAGCGTCTGGACCTCTTTAAGTTGCTTGAAGACGTTTCACCTCTCATCCGAGAAGCTTCTTCTGACGAAAATACAAGAGAACTCAAAGCACTGTGTCCAAAGGACCCAGGACCATTACCGACCTGACCTGTTGACAGGTCACCTGATAAGCTGCTAAATGTTCCTTTACATGTTTCTCTTTACTATCACTTAGCTCTGTATCCTTTTGTTGTTCTGTCCAAACATGTTGCTGCCATCAAATTAAAAATATTTTTCATGAAATGTTTAAATTTTTCAGTTTAAACATTTATTATTGTGTCTGTGTTCTACTGTTAATAAAAGATGGATTTATGAGATTTACACATCATTGACATTACACAGCAAACTGTATGTGCTAACTCACACCCAATATATTCAAATTCTTGGATTAAAATGTGTAGTTACATACAAGTAACAGGAATCATTTACATCCTCAACAAACAATGACTGTTCATTCACTCAATAAATCAGGTGGTTTACAGGAACCCAAGTGTTCTTTATGATTGTCCAAAGTCAGAGGATGTTTGTCATGCACTGGATAAAAAATCTGATATCATGAATGATTTAGAAACGTAAGCGTCTTTTGCAGGAGGGGTCTGTTGTAACATCACAGATAACTTTATATTTTATAGCTGTCAATAAAGTTCCAGATATGAAATAGGTAAACTATCAAGCTCCTGGGTTTATGACCCAGCATTTATGTGTTTGGAGTTTTGGTTTTGGTTTACCTAATAGTTTAAGGTTGAGATTCTGTTCCATGTGTTGGTTGCTGTAGTTATCCCTCTGTTTAATATTTATCTTTTTAGGTCACCTTAGTTTTCTTATCTAGTCTTTAGGTTTCTGCATTTTCTTTTTTTTCTTTTTTTTCTTTTTTTTTTGTCCCATTTGGATCTATAGCCATCAGAATTGTTGTCTTGAGGCCAAGAAAGATTCCAAGCGGATTTATTTTACCAAGTGGATCATCATGGCCTTGCCATATTGGTCCATTTGATTGACCTTTATTATAATTATGAATTTATTTTATTTTCAGTTGCTACAAACGGGACAGACATGACTGTGGGATAGGACAGGGGGAAAGAATGAAAGAAAGAGAGGGAGAGAAAGAAAGAAAACCAAAGGGGAGAAGAGACGGTGAGAAGGGGGGGAAGAGAGAAAAAAACAAACAAACAAACAAAAAAAAAACACCTGGGTCACCTGTATGGAGAAAAAAAAACAGAGGAGACAGCAAACAACAAAGAGCAACATAATAAAAAAAAACAGCACCATCACAATAAACTAGCTAGCCATAGATATCAATAGTTACTAAATAATAAACGATATTGTGCAGCACGCAAGATAGACAGCGCACAGTGTGCTTTGAGGCAGCAGCCAAGAAAGCTGTAGTCCGCGTCTGTGAATACCCATGTGTACACCTGTGTGCATACCTGTGTGGATCAGCATGCTTGCATTCCAAAGGTTTCTCCATGTAATGATCTGCTAGGGAGTGTGGGGAGCCACAGCCCTGTCCTTTATGGTATCAAGCAGGTATGGAGGAGATCAAAACTCCAGACATCCAGAGGCCCCCAGAACACAAGAGACCAAGTGGTTTCTGCATTTTCTGAAGAAACTGCAGTGTGAATGTTGATAGCTGAATGTTTTGAGCTGAAATGAAATAATTGCTGAATGTGAAGTTAAAAATGTTGAATGAGCTGAAAAAGGCTGAATCATTCACCTGAAGGCTAAAGTGCAGAAGTGTTGAAATCTAAAGTTCACACAGAAGAAATTTTAAAGTTGGAAAGTAGCTGAACAGCCTTAGAATGTACAAAAGCTCCTTCAACACAATTCAATTTAGAAAAACTATTCAACCACCGTTAGAGTCCTCTTCTTTTAGAGATGTGTGCTTTTATTTTTCTCATGTTTAACTTTTATATTTTTTAAACTATAAAATGCATTTTCTGAAGAAACTGCAGTGTGGATTCTGATAGCTGAATGTTTTGAGCTGAAATGAAATAACTGATGAATTTTAAGTTAAAAATGTTGAATGAGGTGGAAAAATACAAAATTTTTCACCTGAAAACAAAGTGCAGAATTATTGAAAGCTGATGTTCATACATAAAAAGTTGAAAAGTGTCATGGCCCGAGGTAAATGGGATGGACACAATTGCAAGATCCAAAGCGGAAGCGAGACAGTGAGTGAACAAAAGGTTTATTTTTTCACCACAATTAAACACACAAGCCAAATTAAGACAGTGCGCCCACTGTCAAAACTAAGGCAACTAAAGGAAAACTAGACAGCTCTAGAATACAGCGGGTCAGCTGTGGCAGTGGTGAGGTGGAAGCTGGGCCGGGAAAAGTGCTATGAAGAGACCGGGGCATTGGTTTTTCAAGGGGACAGGTGGGGCGCAGGGCCCAGACCAGGTCGAGGTGCGGGGAGGCAGGCAGTTTCAAGTTTCAAGTTTCTTTATCTGTCACATGCACAGTCATACAAGTATAACACACAGTGAAATGTAGCCTGACACGCTCCTCGACATGTGCAAAAATGGGGGGGGGGGGGTAGAGGAAGAACATCATATATATATATATATATATATATATATATATATATATATATATGTATATGTATATGTATATATGTGTGTGTGTGTGTGTATATATATGCATGTATGTATATATATATACATATATATATATACACTCAACAAAAATATAAACCCAACACCTTTGTTACTGCTCCCATTCCCCATGGGATGGACGTAGAGACCTAAAATTCATTCCAGATACACAATATAACCATCCCTCCCAAACAGTGGTCACAAATCAGTCCAAATGTGTGGTAGTGGGCACATCTGCTATATTGAGATAATCCATCCCACCTCACAGGTGTGCCACATCAGGATGCTGATCTGACATCATGAGTAGTGCACAGGTGTACCTCAGACTGCCCACAACAAAAGGCCACCCTGGAATGTGCAGTTTTGTCTCACAGCAAAATGCCACAGATGCCACAAGCAATGAGGGAGCGTGCAATTGGCATGCTGACAGCAGGAATGTCAACCAGATCTGTCGCCCGTGCATTGAATGTTCATTTCTCAACCAGAGAAATGGTTGAGAACCAGAGAGGTTGAGATTCTGTTCCTTGTGTTGGTTGCTATAGTTATCCCTCTGATTAATATTTATATTCTTAGGTCACCTTAGTTTTTTAATCTAGTCTTTAGGTTTCTGTTGTCATGCCTCCCTGCTAGTCAAATGCCCCATGTATAATCACACTGTTGTGTAAAACAAGTCATTGTCTGTGCTCCTCCATCTGTCTTCACCACAGGAACTATGGGGCTACACTGCACACTGTGTGACTCTATTACTCCCAGCTTTAGCATTTCAGACAATTCCCTGTGAACAATTTGTACTTTATGATCCAGAAACTGATAGGGCTGTGAACAGACCATCAGGCCGGGGAAAGTTTCAAAATAATGCTCCATAAGATTAGTATGAGCGGTCAGGAGGAGAACGCATCTGCAAATCACTATTCCAATGCAGCAACAAGTGCTTTCTGAGCCTGTGTGAGACGGTCATCACATTGGAGGGAGAATGGAATAGGTAAATTTGGGATCGCCACCCCCAAATCATTTCTCTCCTTCACCAGGCTCACTAGAGAGGAGGTTTCAGCCACTCTCCATGCTTTGAAGAGGTTGAGGGGATATACCTGTGCGGCTCCTCCCCTGTCCAATCATACCACAGACAAATAGCCATGAAAACAAGAGGTTTTCAACTTTTTCCTTTTCTCTCGTTACTTCAATTATATTTACATGTTCAGAATAAAATTATTCTATCTACACTGACATGTTAGGGACTTTCAGGTTTAATCATTGTCCAGTGTAAATAGCCATGCTTTCTCTTTCTCTTCTAGCTGCTTTATGTAACACCTGATTCTGACACAGCGGGCAGAGATAAGAAATCTGATATAGTATATGATTTAGATACAAAAGCTTCTTTCACAGAAGGGGTCTGTTTTAACATCACAGATAACTTCATATTTTATAGCTGTCAATAAAGTTCCAGGTATGAAATAGGTAATCTATCAAGCTCCTGGGTTTATGACCCAGCATTTATGTTCTTGGAGTTTTGGTTTTGGTTTATCTAATAGTTTAAGGTTGAGATTCTGTTCCATGTGTTGGTTGCTGTAGTTATCCCTCTGATTAATATTTATATTCTTAGGTCACCTTAGTTTTCTTATCTAGTCTTTAGGTTTCTGCATTTTCTTTTTTTTCTTTTTTTTTTGTCCCGTTTGGATCTATAGCCATCAGAATTGTTGTCTTGAGGCCAATAAAGATGCCAAGCGGATTTATTTTACCAAGTGGATCATCATGGCCTTGCCATATTGGTCCATTTGATTGACCTTTATTATAATTATGAATTTATTTTATTTTCAGTTGCTACAAACGGGACAGACATGACTGGGGGACAGGACAGGGAGAAAGAATGAAAGAAAGAGAGGGAGAGAAAGAAAACCAAAGGGGAGAAGAGACGGTGAGAAGGGGGGGAAGAGAGAAAAAAAACAAACAAACAAACAAAAACAAAACACCTGGGTCACCTGTATGGAGAAAAAAAAACAGAGGAGAAAGCAAACAACAAAGAGCAACATAATAAGAAAAAAAAAGCACCATCACAATAAACTAGCTAGCAGTAGATATCAATAGTTACTAAATAATAAACGATATTGTGCAGCACGCAAGATAGACAGCGCACAGTGTGCTTTGAGGCAGCAGCCAAGAAAGCTGTAGTCCGCGTCTGTGAATACCCATGTGTACACCTGTGTGCATACCTGTGTGGATCAGCATGCTTGCATTCCAAAGGTTTCTCCATGTAATGATCTGCTAGGGAGTGTGGGGAGCCACAGCCCTGTCCTTTATGGTATCAAGCAGGTATGGAGGAGATCAAAACTCCAGACATCCAGAGGCCCCCAGAACACAAGAGACCAAGTGGTTTCTGCATTTTCTGAAGAAACTGCAGTGTGAATGTTGATAGCTGAATGTTTTGAGCTGAAATGAAATAATTGCTGAATGTGAAGTTAAAAATGTTGAATGAGCTGAAAAAGGCTGAATCATTCACCTGAAGGCTAAAGTGCAGAAGTGTTGAAATCTAAAGTTCACACAGAAGAAATTTTAAAGTTGGAAAGTAGCTGAACAGCCTTAGAATGTACAAAAGCTCCTTCAACACAATTCAATTTAGAAAAACTATTCAACCACCGTTAGAGTCCTCTTCTTTTAGAGATGTGTGCTTTTATTTTTCTCATGTTTAACTTTTATATTTTTTAAACTATAAAATGCATTTTCTGAAGAAACTGCAGTGTGGATTCTGATAGCTGAATGTTTTGAGCTGAAATGAAATAACTGATGAATTTTAAGTTAAAAATGTTGAATGAGGTGGAAAAATACAAAATTTTTCACCTGAAAACAAAGTGCAGAATTATTGAAAGCTGATGTTCATACATAAAAAGTTGAAAAGTGTCATGGCCCGAGGTAAATGGGATGGACACAATTGCAAGATCCAAAGCGGAAGCGAGACAGTGAGTGAACAAAAGGTTTATTTTTTCACCACAATTAAACACACAAGCCAAATTAAGACAGTGCGCCCACTGTCAAAACTAAGGCAACTAAAGGAAAACTAGACAGCTCTAGAATACAGCGGGTCAGCTGTGGCAGTGGTGAGGTGGAAGCTGGGCCGGGAAAAGTGCTATGAAGAGACCGGGGCATTGGTTTTTCAAGGGGACAGGTGGGGCGCAGGGCCCAGACCAGGTCGAGGTGCGGGGAGGCAGGCAGTTTCAAGTTTCAAGTTTCTTTATCTGTCACATGCACAGTCATACAAGTATAACACACAGTGAAATGTAGCCTGACACGCTCCTCGACATGTGCAAAAATGGGGGGGGGGGGGGGGGGTAGAGGAAGAACATCATATATATATATATATATATATATATATATATATATATATATATATATGTATATGTATATGTATATATGTGTGTGTGTGTGTGTATATATATGCATGTATGTATATATATATACATATATATATATACACTCAACAAAAATATAAACCCAACACCTTTGTTACTGCTCCCATTCCCCATGGGATGGACGTAGAGACCTAAAATTCATTCCAGATACACAATATAACCATCCCTCCCAAACAGTGGTCACAAATCAGTCCAAATGTGTGGTAGTGGGCACATCTGCTATATTGAGATAATCCATCCCACCTCACAGGTGTGCCACATCAGGATGCTGATCTGACATCATGAGTAGTGCACAGGTGTACCTCAGACTGCCCACAACAAAAGGCCACCCTGGAATGTGCAGTTTTGTCTCACAGCAAAATGCCACAGATGCCACAAGCAATGAGGGAGCGTGCAATTGGCATGCTGACAGCAGGAATGTCAACCAGATCTGTCGCCCGTGCATTGAATGTTCATTTCTCAACCAGAGAAATGGTTGAGAACCAGAGAGGTTGAGATTCTGTTCCTTGTGTTGGTTGCTATAGTTATCCCTCTGATTAATATTTATATTCTTAGGTCACCTTAGTTTTTTAATCTAGTCTTTAGGTTTCTGTTGTCATGCCTCCCTGCTAGTCAAATGCCCCATGTATAATCACACTGTTGTGTAAAACAAGTCATTGTCTGTGCTCCTCCATCTGTCTTCACCACAGGAACTATGGGGCTACACTGCACACTGTGTGACTCTATTACTCCCAGCTTTAGCATTTCAGACAATTCCCTGTGAACAATTTGTACTTTATGATCCAGAAACTGATAGGGCTGTGAACAGACCATCAGGCCGGGGAAAGTTTCAAAATAATGCTCCATAAGATTAGTATGAGCGGTCAGGAGGAGAACGCATCTGCAAATCACTATTCCAATGCAGCAACAAGTGCTTTCTGAGCCTGTGTGAGACGGTCATCACATTGGAGGGAGAATGGAATAGGTAAATTTGGGATCGCCACCCCCAAATCATTTCTCTCCTTCACCAGGCTCACTAGAGAGGAGGTTTCAGCCACTCTCCATGCTTTGAAGAGGTTGAGGGGATATACCTGTGCGGCTCCTCCCCTGTCCAATCATACCACAGACAAATAGCCATGAAAACAAGAGGTTTTCAACTTTTTCCTTTTCTCTCGTTACTTCAATTATATTTACATGTTCAGAATAAAATTATTCTATCTACACTGACATGTTAGGGACTTTCAGGTTTAATCATTGTCCAGTGTAAATAGCCATGCTTTCTCTTTCTCTTCTAGCTGCTTTATGTAACACCTGATTCTGACACAGCGGGCAGAGATAAGAAATCTGATATAGTATATGATTTAGATACAAAAGCTTCTTTCACAGAAGGGGTCTGTTTTAACATCACAGATAACTTCATATTTTATAGCTGTCAATAAAGTTCCAGGTATGAAATAGGTAATCTATCAAGCTCCTGGGTTTATGACCCAGCATTTATGTTCTTGGAGTTTTGGTTTTGGTTTATCTAATAGTTTAAGGTTGAGATTCTGTTCCATGTGTTGGTTGCTGTAGTTATCCCTCTGATTAATATTTATATTCTTAGGTCACCTTAGTTTTCTTATCTAGTCTTTAGGTTTCTGCATTTTCTTTTTTTTCTTTTTTTTTTGTCCCGTTTGGATCTATAGCCATCAGAATTGTTGTCTTGAGGCCAATAAAGATGCCAAGCGGATTTATTTTACCAAGTGGATCATCATGGCCTTGCCATATTGGTCCATTTGATTGACCTTTATTATAATTATGAATTTATTTTATTTTCAGTTGCTACAAACGGGACAGACATGACTGGGGGACAGGACAGGGAGAAAGAATGAAAGAAAGAGAGGGAGAGAAAGAAAACCAAAGGGGAGAAGAGACGGTGAGAAGGGGGGGAAGAGAGAAAAAAAACAAACAAACAAACAAAAACAAAACACCTGGGTCACCTGTATGGAGAAAAAAAAACAGAGGAGAAAGCAAACAACAAAGAGCAACATAATAAGAAAAAAAAAGCACCATCACAATAAACTAGCTAGCAGTAGATATCAATAGTTACTAAATAATAAACGATATTGTGCAGCACGCAAGATAGACAGCGCACAGTGTGCTTTGAGGCAGCAGCCAAGAAAGCTGTAGTCCGCGTCTGTGAATACCCATGTGTACACCTGTGTGCATACCTGTGTGGATCAGCATGCTTGCATTCCAAAGGTTTCTCCATGTAATGATCTGCTAGGGAGTGTGGGGAGCCACAGCCCTGTCCTCTATGGTATCAAGCAGGTATGGAGGAGATCAAAACTCCAGACATCCAGAGGCCCCCAGAACACAAGAGACCAAGTGGTTTCTGCATTTTCTGAAGAAACTGCAGTGTGAATGTTGATAGCTGAATGTTTTGAGCTGAAATGAAATAATTGCTGAATGTGAAGTTAAAAATGTTGAATGAGCTGAAAAAGGCTGAATCATTCACCTGAAGGCTAAAGTGCAGAAGTGTTGAAATCTAAAGTTCACACAGAAGAAATTTTAAAGTTGGAAAGTAGCTGAACAGCCTTAGAATGTACAAAAGCTCCTTCAACACAATTCAATTTAGAAAAACTATTCAACCACCGTTAGAGTCCTCTTCTTTTAGAGATGTGTGCTTTTATTTTTCTCATGTTTAACTTTTATATTTTTTAAACTATAAAATGCATTTTCTGAAGAAACTGCAGTGTGGATTCTGATAGCTGAATGTTTTGAGCTGAAATGAAATAACTGATGAATTTTAAGTTAAAAATGTTGAATGAGGTGGAAAAATACAAAATTTTTCACCTGAAAACAAAGTGCAGAATTATTGAAAGCTGATGTTCATACATAAAAAGTTGAAAAGTGTCATGGCCCGAGGTAAATGGGATGGACACAATTGCAAGATCCAAAGCGGAAGCGAGACAGTGAGTGAACAAAAGGTTTATTTTTTCACCACAATTAAACACACAAGCCAAATTAAGACAGTGCGCCCACTGTCAAAACTAAGGCAACTAAAGGAAAACTAGACAGCTCTAGAATACAGCGGGTCAGCTGTGGCAGTGGTGAGGTGGAAGCTGGGCCGGGAAAAGTGCTATGAAGAGACCGGGGCATTGGTTTTTCAAGGGGACAGGTGGGGCGCAGGGCCCAGACCAGGTCGAGGTGCGGGGAGGCAGGCAGTTTCAAGTTTCAAGTTTCTTTATCTGTCACATGCACAGTCATACAAGTATAACACACAGTGAAATGTAGCCTGACACGCTCCTCGACATGTGCAAAAATGGGGGGGGGGGGGGGTAGAGGAAGAACATCATATATATATATATATATATATATATATATATATATATATATATATATGTATATGTATATGTATATATGTGTGTGTGTGTGTGTATATATATGCATGTATGTATATATATATACATATATATATATACACTCAACAAAAATATAAACCCAACACCTTTGTTACTGCTCCCATTCCCCATGGGATGGACGTAGAGACCTAAAATTCATTCCAGATACACAATATAACCATCCCTCCCAAACAGTGGTCACAAATCAGTCCAAATGTGTGGTAGTGGGCACATCTGCTATATTGAGATAATCCATCCCACCTCACAGGTGTGCCACATCAGGATGCTGATCTGACATCATGAGTAGTGCACAGGTGTACCTCAGACTGCCCACAACAAAAGGCCACCCTGGAATGTGCAGTTTTGTCTCACAGCAAAATGCCACAGATGCCACAAGCAATGAGGGAGCGTGCAATTGGCATGCTGACAGCAGGAATGTCAACCAGATCTGTCGCCCGTGCATTGAATGTTCATTTCTCAACCAGAGAAATGGTTGAGAACCAGAGAGGTTGAGATTCTGTTCCTTGTGTTGGTTGCTATAGTTATCCCTCTGATTAATATTTATATTCTTAGGTCACCTTAGTTTTTTAATCTAGTCTTTAGGTTTCTGTTGTCATGCCTCCCTGCTAGTCAAATGCCCCATGTATAATCACACTGTTGTGTAAAACAAGTCATTGTCTGTGCTCCTCCATCTGTCTTCACCACAGGAACTATGGGGCTACACTGCACACTGTGTGACTCTATTACTCCCAGCTTTAGCATTTCAGACAATTCCCTGTGAACAATTTGTACTTTATGATCCAGAAACTGATAGGGCTGTGAACAGACCATCAGGCCGGGGAAAGTTTCAAAATAATGCTCCATAAGATTAGTATGAGCGGTCAGGAGGAGAACGCATCTGCAAATCACTATTCCAATGCAGCAACAAGTGCTTTCTGAGCCTGTGTGAGACAGTCATCACATTGGAGGGAGAATGGAATAGGTAAATTTGGGATCGCCACCCCCAAATCATTTCTCTCCTTCACCAGGCTCACTAGAGAGGAGGTGGGGGGTATTATATATATATATATAAGAACACCCAGCACGCCCCTGCGGGCGGTTTATCCTTCAAGCTCTGGTCCTCTACCAGAGGCCTGGGAGCTTGAGGTCCTGCGCAGTATCTTAGCTGTTCCCAGGACTGCGCTCTTCTGGACAGAGATCTCCGATGTTGTTCCCGGGATCTGCTGGAGCCACTCGCCTAGCTTGGGAGTCACCGCACCTAGTGCTCCGATTACCACGGGGACCACCGTTACCTTCACCCTCCACATCCTCTCGAGCTCTTCTCTGAGCCCTTGGTATTTCTCCAGCTTCTCGTGTTCCTTCTTCCTGATGTTGCTGTCATTCGGAACCGCTACATCGATCACTACGGCCGTCTTCTTCTGTTTGTCTACCACCACTATGTCCGGTTGGTTAGCCACCACCATTTTGTCCGTCTGTATCTGGAAGTCCCACAGGATCTTAGCTCGGTCATTCTCCACCACCCTTGGGGGCATCTCCCATTTTGACCTCGGGACTTCCAGGTTATACTCGGCACAGATGTTCCTGTACACTATGCCGGCCACTTGGTTATGGCGTTCCATGTATGCCTTGCCTGCTAGCATCTTGCACCCTGCTGTTATGTGCTGGATTGTCTCTGGGGCATCTTTACACAGCCTGCACCTGGGGTCTTGCCTGGTGTGATAGACCCCAGCCTCTATGGATTTTGTACTCAGAGCTTGTTCTTGTGCTGCCATGATTAGTGCCTCTATGCTGTCTTTCAATCCAGCTTTGTCCAGCCACTGGTAGGATTTCTGGATATCAGCCACCTCCTCTATCTGCCGGTGGTACATACCGTGCAGGGGCCTGTCCTTCCATGATGGTTCCTCGTCTCCCTCCTCTTTCTTGGGTTTCTGCTGCCTGAGGTATTCACTGAGGACTCGGTCAGTTGGGGCCATCTTCCCAATGTATTCTTGGATGTTCATTGTCTCATCCTGGACTGTGGTGCCACTCACCAGTCCCCGGCCCCCTTCCTTCCGCTT
The DNA here is from genome assembly GCF_057382095.1 of Aulonocara sp. 'chitande type north' Nkhata Bay. Lineage (NCBI taxonomy): Eukaryota > Metazoa > Chordata > Actinopteri > Cichliformes > Cichlidae > Aulonocara > Aulonocara sp. 'chitande type north' Nkhata Bay. The sequence goes on along the minus strand of NW_028234336.1, from coordinate 180,942 downwards.
AGCGTACAGCCTCAGGGTGCTGGACTTGGGATGAAACCCTCCATGCATGGTAAGGAGCTTTCTTGTCTTTATGTCAGTGGCTTCTATCTCCTCCTTTGGCCAGCCTATTACCCCAGCAGGGTACCTGATCACGGGCAGGGCGTACGTGTTGATGGCCCGGATCTTGTTCTTACCATTCAGCTGACTCCTCAGGACTTGCCTGACCCTCTGCAGGTACTTGGTGGTTGCAGCCTTTCTAGCGGCCTCTTCATGGTTCCCATTTGCCTGCGGGATCCCCAGGTACTTGTAACTGTGCTCTATGTCTGCAATGTTGCCTTCTGGTAGTTCAATCCCCTCAGTTCTGACTACCTTCCCTCTCTTTGTTACCATCCGACTACACTTCTCCAGTCCGAACGACATTCCAATGTCATTGCATGTATATATATATATATATATATATGTATATATATATATATATATATATATATATATATATATATATATATATATAAAAACACCCAGCACGCCCCTGCGGGCGGTTTATCCTTCAAGCTCGGATCCTCTACCAGAGGCCTGGGAGCTTGAGGGTCCTGCGCAGTATCTTAGCTGTTCCCAGGACTGCGCTCTTCTGGACAGAGATCTCCGATGTTGTTCCCGGGATCTGCTGGAGCCACTCGCCTATCTTGGGAGTCACCGCACCTAGTGCTCCGATTACCACGGGGACCACCGTTACCTTCACCCTCCACATCCTCTCGAGCTCTTCTCTGAGCCCTTGGTATTTCTCCAGCTTCTCGTGTTCCTTCTTCCTGATATTGCTGTCATTCGGAACCGCTACATCGATCACTACGGCCGTCTTCTTCTGTTTGTCTACCACCACTATGTCCGGTTGGTTAGCCACCACCATTTTGTCCGTCTGTATCTGGAAGTCCCACAGGATCTTAGCTCGGTCATTCTCCACCACCCTTGGGGGCATCTCCCATTTTGACCTCGGGACTTCCAGGTTATACTCGGCACAGATGTTCCTGTACACTATGCCGGCCACTTGGTTATGGCGTTCCATGTATGCCTTGCCTGCTAGCATCTTGCACCCTGCTGTTATGTGCTGGATTGTCTCTGGGGCATCTTTACACAGCCTGCACCTGGGGTCTTGCCTGGTGTGATAGACCCCAGCCTCTATGGATCTTGTGCTCAGAGCTTGTTCTTGTGCTGCCATGATTAGTGCCTCTGTGCTGTCTTTCAGTCCAGCTTTGTCCAGCCACTGGTAGGATTTCTGGATATCAGCCACCTCCTCTATCTGCCGGTGGTACATACCGTGCAGGGGCCTGTCCTTCCATGATGGTTCCTCGTCTCCCTCCTCTTTCTTGGGTTTCTGCTGCCTGAGGTATTCACTGAGGACTCGGTCAGTTGGGGCCATCTTCCCAATGTATTCTTGGATGTTCGTTGTCTCATCCTGGACTGTGGTGCTGACACTCACCAGTCCCCGGCCCCCTTCCTTCCGCTTAGCGTACAGCCTCAGGGTGCTGGACTTGGGGTGAAACCCTCCATGCATGGTAAGGAGCTTTCTTGTCTTTATGTCAGTGGCTTCTATCTCCTCCTTTGGCCAGCCTATTACCCCAGCAGGGTACCTGATCACGGGCAGGGCGTACGTGTTGATGGCCCGGATCTTGTTCTTACCATTCAGCTGACTCCTCAGGACTTGCCTGACCCTCTGCAGGTACTTGGTGGTTGCAGCTTTTCTAGCGGCCTCTTCATGGTTCCCATTCGCCTGCGGGATCCCCAAGTACTTGTAACTGTCCTCTATGTCTGCAATGTTGCCTTCTGGTAGTTCAATCCCCTCAGTTCTGACTACCTTCCCTCTCTTTGTTACCATCCGACTACACTTCTCCAGTCCGAACGACATTCCAATGTCATTGCTGTATAGCCTGGTAGTGTGGATCAGTGAATCGATGTCTCGTTCACTCTTGGCATACAGCTTGATGTCATCCATGTACAGGAGGTGGCTGACAACTGCTCCGTTCCGTAGTCGGTATCCGTAGCCAGTCTTGTTAATGATCTCACTGAGGGGGTTCAGGCCTATGCAGAACAGCAGTGGGGACAGAGCATCTCCTTGGTAGATCCCGCACTTGATGGTGACTTGTGCTATGGGCTTGGAGTTGGCCTCTAGTGTTGTACGCCACATCCCCATTGAGTTCCTGATGAAGGCTCTTAGGGTCCCATTGATCTTGTACAATTCTAGGCATTCCAGTATCCAGCTGTGGGGCATTGAGTCATAGGCCTTCTTGTAATCAATCCAGGCAGTGCACAGGTTGGTCAGTCTGGTCTTGCAGTCTCGGCTGATTGTTCTGTCTACCAGTAGCTGGTGTTTTGCGCCTCTGGTATTCTTGCCAATTCCTTTCTGTGTCCCGCTCATGTATTGACCCATGTGCCTGTTCATCTTAGCCGATATGATGCCTGACAGGAGCTTCCATGTAGTACTGAGGCAGGTTATTGGTCGGTAGTTGGAGGGGACCGGTCCCTTCTTGGGGTCCTTGGGGATCAGGACCGTCCGACCTTCGGTTAGCCATTCCGGGTGTCTCTCGTTAACTAGCAGCTGGTTCATTTGTGCTGCCAGACGCTCGTGGAGTGCAGTTAGCTTCTTCAGCCAGTAGGCGTGAACCATGTCGGGCCCTGGTGCTGTCCAACTCTTCATACTGGAGACCCTTTCTTGGATATCCGCCACTGTGATGGTTACTGGACCCTGTTCAGGGAGGTCGCTGTGGTCTGCCCTCAGATCCTCTAGCCACTGAGCATTGCCGTTATGGGTTGCATCCTTCTCCCATATGCTCTTCCAGTATTGCTCCGTCTCCAGCCTTGGTGGTGCTGTTCTCTTATTGTTCCCTTCCCACTGAGAGTACACCTTTGCTGGTTCTGTGGAGAACAGCTGGTTTATTCTCCTGCCTTCTATCTCTCTGGTGTACCTCCTCAAGCGGCTGGCCAAGGCTGTGAGTCTTTGCTTGGCAGTTTCCAAGGCCTCAGGTATGGACAGCTTGCTATATATTGCTTGCTATATATATATATATATATATATATATATATATATATATATATATATGTATATTCTGTCTCTCACAGTTGAAGTGTACCTCTGGTGCAAATTACTTACCTCTGTCATCATTTTAATGTATGAATGTGCAGTAGTAGCATCAACCAGGTGAATTCTGTACATTAATATGAATAGACCTCTGACTATTTTACAGGATAGACAATCTAAACATATTTAAAATTAAAGGAATTTGGAATGTACATTGTGCCTGGGTTTAGAGTGTCTGGAAGAGAGTCCTGTCTCAGTCAGTTATAGATGATTTGAGAGGGCGGGTGTGTGTGTTTAGGGCCCGGATGGCTTGGGGATAGAAGCTCCTCTTGAGTCTCTCTGTCCTTGCCCGGATGATGCGGAACCTTCTACTAGCGTTCTGCTGTACGGATCACTCTCTGGAGAGCTTTTTGGTCCTTCAGTTGAGAGGCGGGCTAGTTGGCAATGCTGTACCAGCAGCTGGTCCAGAAAAGCCCAGGTCCCGAAAAGCGGGGATGACTGAGCAATAACACACCACTGACTAACATGGGATATCAGATACTCAGGCGATGACTGATTGATTACGCGCAGGTCTTACATGCTGCTAGAATAATTGCCCACAGGTGGTCAGCCAGGGAGAAGCAACCGAAATCCACCCAAAGGAGGAGGACCACTGTTGGAAACCTAAAGGTACCCACCAAGACCATGACAAAAAAGTAGCTGAACATGTTTAAAATTTAAATTAGAAAAGGCCGAGTTATGGCAAAAGAAAATTCAGAGTCATAAAAAAACTGAATGAATAGTGAAAGGTCATATTATTTAAGTCACTGAATGACTAAAATGTGGGGGGAAAAGACTGAAGATAGCTAAATCCTTTAAGTTTTATTCATCCAGTCAAAAAAGATGATTATAAAAGTCATCATCTGACTTCAAATGCCTAGATTTGAACCACCTGTGTGCTGAAGAGACATCCACCAATGAACAATAAGCTTGAATTTAATGGGCCAACCAGATTGTTCTATCCACTTGGCCGGCACTAACTACTCATTTACTTATTACAGTGTGCAAAAGGCAGTCAAATCTGCCTCGGTGTGCCTGTTGAAAAACTGCTTCTAAATCCAAGACACTTACTCCTGTCAAAATTATTTCTGAAGCATGATGATCCCAAGGAATTGTTCTACACAACAGTGTGTTCTTTATGTTCCTGCTGTCAAAAATGTGATCACATGAGTGATTTAAAAGTGCGGTGTTCCTGCTGCTGAGACAAATTTCTGACTGAAAATATAAAGTATTTCTATGGCTCAGATAGAAGGATATCCCTCTAAGTTTAAAAAGTTATAAAAGTTAAAAAAGTTCATCTCTGAGCTTTCAAAGACACACTGTGGGAAAGAAAAAAAAGATGCCACGTTTTGAGGGTAAAATGGTGGCTGTAGAGCAAACACTGTGCACACAGCGGCAGTCAAAACAGAAGTTTTTAAGATGAACCTTGGCAGAGGGACAGACAGAGCAGACATGTGTGAACCTGGTTGCTGTAGCGACTCCAGCCTGTGGCACTACACAGACACACAGATAGAAGCCCCTCTCTTCTGCTGCTTTAATTAAAGAGAAAAGTGACCCTGAAACAAATGCTTCCCAAAGAAAACTACAAGCCGTATTGACAAAATTCTTTTAATTCAATTCAATTCAATTCAATTTTATTTATATAGCGCCAAATCACAACATAAGTCGCCTCAAGGTGCTTCATAGATACAGAGAAAAACCCAACAATCATATGACCCCCTATGAGCAAGAACTTTGGCAACAGTGGGAAGGAAAAACTCCCTTTTAACAGGAAGAAACCTCCGGCAGAACCGGGCTCAGGGAGGGGCGGCCTTTCACCTTGTGCGCCAGCAATGTCTGGTCTACAGAAATTCCAGTTTTCATGCCTGTGGAGTTTATTATATAGATGTGGTGACAGTGTAAAGACAGCCTTTACTTCTGATTTTCAGACGAATTTTGGGAGCCTTTTTAACATTGCACTCTATGGGAGAGTTGCAGGGAGGAGGCTGTGCAATACATTTATGAAAGAGCCATAACACATACTACAAAAATAATTACATTGGATGAAAGAGGGCAGCGATGGCTAAATTTTGAGGGTAAAATGACTGCTGTAGAGGGAACACTGTGGCTGCAGCAACAGTTGAAAGAGAAGATTTTAAGATGAATTAATCCCCTTGTCCCACTCTAGCAGTTGAGCTGTCTCACTCTCACCTCCAGCTTTCTGTCCCTTACACACCTATTATAAACTCTGAAACTGGTGAAAAAAAGCATGAAACTTAAACTGGAGCTGAAGAAAAAGTATAAAAGATGTTGGAAACATAAATACAAGCTGAAAAGTTCAATGTATTTGCTCCGTTTTAAAGTTTGAATGGTTGCTCTACACTCAGAAAAATTATGGTTCTTAAATGGTTCTTCAGATGTCTTTATGGTTCTTTAAAGAACCATCATACGTCAAAGAACCTTTTTATTTTGTGGATGGTTCTTCAGCTATTACAAATGGTTCTTTAAAGAACAGAAGGTTCTTCATCCTTAGCTATCTAAGTTTGATGGTGTAAATGGCATAAATATTTATTCACTATAACGAGGCTGTGAATTATACTGTGTGTTTTCTTTGTGTGCATGTGTGTGCGAAGGGGGAGGGCGGATTACCTGGTAATTACCCTGTAAGAGAAGATGGTAGGAAACTGAATATTCAAATAAAAGTTAGAAATATTTGCTTAAAAATATACTGGTTGCAGGGGTGGGGGGGGAGCTGATTACTGCACTACTTAGATGGCGAGTCTGCACTAGTCTTCGCTGGATCGTTGAGCTATCAGCGTCAGTTAAACTTGTGTAGATGCCAACCTGTATCTTGAACGCCTTTTGTTATTATCCCGCTAACCCGACCTTTTGTGTTTAGATTGTTTTTGGAACCGGATTCTGAGCGGAGTGACGGAGGAGGAGCTTTTGCACAGAAAGTGTGAAGCACCCTTCCCCCCAAACCCTGTTTCCCACGGACCCTGGCGACCCAAACATGTTTACCCTGCACGTTGTATATAGCCACTTGGTGATTGTGTTCACTGTGAATAAACGCACTGTTCTTCGCTTAAAGGAATACCCTGGCCTGCGCCTGAGTCTCTTTCAGAAACCATATCAGTTTTCCTAACAAAACCACTGTTATAATTAAGTGAAGGTGCTCCCAGCTAATTTGAACATTTGGCTTCTAAAATATGTGGTTCAATTGCGTGCTGCGTACATAACCTAATGTCAGCTAGACCGAAATTAAAATTTAATATATTGTTAAAGTCACTAAAATGGCGCCTGAAGCCTGTTGTGATGTGAGCTCTGTGTCTGCTCTAGAAGCTCTGAAGATCTGAGCCGTACAACCCTTAAATACTCACATGAACCTGTACTTTGAATTCTGTATGAGATGTGTAAAATACAACTATGCATAAGTGTTTTGAACGAATAATTAGATTAGATAACTCTTTATTGTCTTTATTAATCCAGATTCACATTGTGTTCACAGCTCCAACAAAATGAGGAAGAGGAGGGGGAGAAACACAATTAGGTTGAATTACAATTGGATGGAAGGCGAGGAGAAGGAAGCTTAGGATGAGGAGGAAGAGAAGCAGCAGGAGCATCTTTAGGGATCCCTATGATGTCATTGAGGTTTGTTTCATTAATATGGTCCTCTCACAAAAAAAGATGACTTGTTTTAGTTCACCTACTTCATGTATTAAATAGTGATGTGCAAAATGTTGTGAAAAACCATGGAGCAGGTACGTATAGTGCATCTGCAGGTAAATGAACATCAGATCTCTAAGATAGACTGAAATCTGTATATTTATCACCCTTATGATAAAACCCATGTCAGCCATTGGTTTATGGACTTTGTATTTTGAAGCCTCAACATTTGCTTTATTGCTGTTGCTATGTTGGGACCATATTAGGATGAGGGATCAGAATCTGGAGTCATGCACACTACTGTTTCATTTAGTGTGTATCCATAAGATTCGTACAGCAGATCCAACTTGTGCCTTGAAAACAGGGAAGTTGTCTTCATAGAGGAGAACTTTAATAGCAGGCTTGTACAAAGTGAGGCTTTGTGCTCACATTTGCTGCAAACACTCGTTTTTATCCTGTTTTGATGCAGAATTCATTTGAAATCAGGCAAGAACTGGAATTGTTTTTTATAATGTGTTCTTGTGAATTGATTGTGTATCGCATATGTTTGATTTGACTTTCTGCAAGACAACAGTCGTCCACTGGCCAAAAAAAGTTTTCCAAATACCTCCACGTGATCTAGCATGGATTTAGAAAAGAATAGCACAAAAAATCTGCACCTACTGCTTCAGATGCAATTTGTGTTTCTGTGTTCAGAGGCAGCGGCAAGAGGGGAGACCTCGGCTCATCCAGCTGGAGAGCCTGACCAGGAGGAGTCGAACATTAACTCAGCTCTTCCAGGGCACCCTGCAGACTCGGCTGCTGGCATCGACGAGGGATGACGTGAACACCAAACTGGAGTCCATCACAGGTCAACTGCAGGTATGCGAGTCAGACCTTCTGAGGAGGGTTTCACTTTTCTCTCTTCTTTATAATTGACTCTTTTCTCTCTCTCTTTCAGCTCCTTGTCTCAGAGTGGGAGGGATTTGAAGCACAAAGGGAGGAACTTGTTGTTTGGTTGGCTGATATGGATGTCCGCCTGAGTGAGGTTGACCAGCTGACAGGAAACACCAGTGAAAAACTGAAACAACTGCAGGTGTGGAGTTGTTTTGATATGACATATATTTTATATGGTACATACTGTTGAGAAAAACATCTTATTTTAAATCTCACGGTGGTATCATTCATAAGGCACTGTCATTATTTCATCATTATTTCATTAGTCTGCATCACTGATCATCAGTTTATCATCAATATTATCATTGATGACTTAGTAGATCTGCTAGTCCAGAATAAAACACATTCTAGATATAATACTATACTCTGTCATGCAAATAGCACCAGAGGAGCCGGAGGTCCAGGCGTTCCACAGCGAGTCATATGAGGACACGGTGAACTTTTGTTTGCTTGGACCTACACTCATAAAACTGCACACTGAGTACACACAAATTGGTTAGGTTCCCAGAAAGCAGGAGTGGAAACATCTGGAAAATGTTGTTGTTCTGGAGATAGGGGAGATAGGGGAATTCTGCTGAATTCTGCTGACGTCATATTAGGCTATAAAGCTTTCTGTATCGAGCAGAGAAGCTCGAAGACTGGCCTCCCACACTCTGTCTGCGCTCCCTGCGGAGGGAGATGGAGTCTGATGTTTTGCAGTGCCTATCTTCCCCACATATATGTGTTTTTAAATAAAATATTTTGTGTTGACCCACTATGGACTTACAGTCATATGTCTCTTCCTCAAAAATTCGAACCGCGACAATACGTCAGAGACATTATCCTAAACTGGACTAACAAAGGACCATGAGTACAACATGAAACGAACATTACATAGCGTAAGGCTGAAGTTCATTGATCATTTTAATCATAAACTTGTTGAAATATTTTTATTGAACATAGAAGCATCTGCTGATGAAAATGTGTTGATTTATTGGTCTGTTATGAAGCTATTGCTATTTCTAATGTGTTTTATCACTTTCTGATCTTTTATTAATTAAACAATACATGTATTAATTGTTGTGTTATCTGTAGATATAATATTTATATATATTTATTTATAGTATAGCAAATATATTTAATTATTACTGTTTAAAACACTAATATGTGACATGTATTAGTAGTGATGTTGTGCTGAGGGTTAAAATGCCTTTTTGTCTTTTGGTAACTACAAAATGACAATAAATCATTAATATATGTCTATGCTGTGCTCGTATTTATTTTACCCTACTCAAATTCAATTTATGATGCATTTTATTTTTGAAAGATTTAAAACGTTTTTTTAAAGAACCACTCAAAAAAGGTTCTTTGAAAAACCATTAAAGGTGCCCCAAAGAACCATTTCTTTGATGGTTCTTTGGGGCACCTTGAAAGGTTCTTCAATGAACCACTGAAAGAAATGGTTCTTCAAAGAACCATTGTTTGAAAGGTTCTTTGTGGCACCAAAAAAGGTTCCTCTGTGGCATTAGTCTAAAGAACCACTTTTGGTTCCAGTTGGCACCTTTATTTTTCTTGTACAATGTACAACATAGAGCAGAGCAGCTATCTGAACGCTACTCCAACAGAGGTCGATTATCTTGTCAATAATTTTACCTCCTCACTACGTACGACTCTGGATACTGTAGCTTCTGTGAAAACTAAGGTCTCAAATCAGAAGTACCTGACTCCGTGGTATAATTCTCAAACACATAGTCTAAAGCAGATAACTCGTAAGCTGGAGAGGAAATGGCGTGTCACAAATTTTGAGGATCTTCATTTAGTTCAAGATGATATACTTCTTATTTGCTCATTTAATGCCAGCCCTCTTTCTCTGTATGTCACTCATTTGCTTATACTCAGGCAAAAAGTACCAATTTGTATGAGACTAGTGTTTTTTTTCTCTGTCTGTCTGTCTCACACACACACAGACAAACACACAGACATATATATGCTCATTATTGCTGTCATTGCTGATGTCATTATTGCTGTCCAAACTGATACTCAAATTTCCAAGCACCATCTGAACGCCTCATCCGTTAACCCATCACTGCACCAACTGTCTTCATTCCGCTTTGTTCTCTGCTGTTGTAAGTACAATACACTCTGTACTGCACTGTTTTATTTTTATGATGGTAAAAAATACATGTTTAGAATTTAATCTCACATAACAAGTCCTTTTAACACTAGATTTACTAAACCTGCGCAAATTTGCGTAACTTGCCTAAACCCAACACCCCCTAGAATTACTGTTTTTTTTATTTTCTGGTGCAAGTCCCGAGGTGTTAAGCACCCCTGCTGAGATTTTCACAGGTCGCCAGCTTGTTTCTCCTCCAGCTTTTGTTGTGCAAACCACCCATTATCTTTGAGGCCTGGCACATTTGCATTTGCTCACTCAGAGTTGCTCAGATCCAAGTCAGGCCAAACCTCTGTTTTACAACTTTCAGAAATGCCTGCCGTATCTACACAAAATATCCCACACATTGACTGACCTGCAAATATAAAAGACGCACATTCACACCTTCCTTGACTCTCAGCACAGATCTTCCATTGTCACTGTGTATGTGAGGGAGTGGCATTGCTTCAATCAATCAATCAATCAATCAATCAATCAATCAATCAATCAATCAATCAATCAATCAATCAATCAATCAATCAATCTTTATTTATAAAGCACTTTTCATACAAAAAAATGTAGCACAAAGTGCTTTACATAGTTAAAAACAGCCCACCCCACCCTCCAACTCACTCCCCACACTCTCATTAAAATAAATGATGTGAATACACACATATCCCCCCCCCCCCCCCCCCCACACACACACACACACACACGCGCGCACACTTAAAGAGTAAAAATTGGGCTGGGCTCGCATGAGCCAAGTGAGGAAACACTATAACAGGGAGCCGTCTGCACCGGGAGCCGGTCACAGACCGCAGCCTCCAGGCTGGGCACACAGCAGGCTTGACTACAGCACAGTGCTGTGCATAAAAGCAGACTGACCCAGACGGGAGAATCATTTCTTGTTCGCATTTCTGAGAACGCACATCAGGATGGCCTCCGTATCACTGCCACGCAGGAAGAACCTCTCCACGCAACAGGCTTTGGCCTTGCTTCAGGAAATGGACGAAGCAGATTCTGATGGAGGAGAGGTTTCATTTGTCCAGCAGGCCACTGATACCTCCTCAGAAGAATCTGAAAAGGAGAAGAGGCCCCGTGGTACTGGAAAGCCCAGCCAGAGCCACACAGCAAAAGACGGCACTGCGTGGATTGAGGAGGACATTGGAATGCCCAGTGCAGTAGCAAATCGTTCGTGCTTCACTTCACTGTCCATTCACACGGTATATTGCAACCAAGCCAGACAAATTTGGGATCAAGTTCTGGATGGCCACAGATTTGGACACCAAATATATCTGCAGTGCATCTCAAATTCAAATTTTTTTATTCAAATTCAAATTTTTATTTGTCACATACACAGTCATACACAGTACGATATGCAGTGAAATGCTTACACAACTGCTCGTGACCTAAAGAAAAATGAAAAGGCTATGAATAAGATAGGAATAAATATGAAAGGGTAAATTTAACTAGGAAGGAATAAGATAAATAAAAATATATAAATTAAAGTTGAAAATAAAATAACTGTACAACAAAATACACAATACACAGTATAGAAGTATATAAGAATGTATGAAGAAATATAAATATATATACACACAATAACAGCAGCTGTACAAGTATAAAATGGAAATGAAGAATATAATGTCCATGTTGTGCAATCAACATTTGTAAGTGTCTTGTGCAGTGCAAATATACTTAAAGTGATTTAAGTGATGAAGTGAAAACAATGTCCAGAAAGTCCAGTGTGTGTGTAAGAACTATATGTGTGGGTCAGTACTGTGTGGTGGTGTGATTGAGAGACCGTATCGCCTGCGGGAAGAAGCTCCTCCTCAGTCTCTCTGTGTTGGTCTTCAGGGAGCGGAATCGTTTTCCTGACCTCAACAGAGAGAACAGTCTGTTGTTGGGATGGCTGAGGTCCTTCACGATCTTCCTTACTTGGGAAAGGACCCCAGTCGTCAGAAGGGAGAGAGGCTGGCAGAGAACGTGGTTATGAAACTGATGGAGCTGTTTTTGGATGATGGGAGAAACATCACAACGGACAATTTCTTTACTTCACTGTTACTGTCGCACAGACTGCTGCAGCGCAAAAAAACGTTACTGGGCACGGTGAATAAAGTCCAGCGTGAACTTCCTCAACTTGCAAAAGATACTGCAAAGCGAGAGGTATTCTCCACTTCAGTGCTTAGAAGTGGCAGTGTCTCCTTGACAATTTATGCACCTAAAAAAAAAAGACTGTGTGTGTGTTCTAAGTTCCATGCACCAAGACGTGATGATTGGTGAAATAGGAAACCCAACATGATAACAGACTATAACCACATGAAGGTATGTGAATGTGTGTACAATTTTGCACCAGTGCTACAATGTTTTCTGATGTTTGTTATACAGGCCTATAGGAAAAAAAACATATACTCATGACTCTCTCTCTCTGCTTTTACAGTGTGGTGTAGACGTGTTGGACCAAATGGCGTGCATGTATTCCATAAGAGCAGCAACACGCAGGTGGCCAGTAGCGGTTTTCTACGATATGCTGGACCTGGCGGCGGTGAATGCCTACATTTTGTACAAGGCATGTACAGGGTGGACAGGCAAAAGAAGATTGTTTTCTGAGTCTTCTAGCTCAGCAACTTCGTTGCCGATTCATGCAGCACAAGGAAATATTAGCACAGAGGCAGGCTGCTGAAGCTGCTGCAGCTGCTGTGCCAGGGAATATAAAGACAACGCAGTGCCAGGTGCAAGAGAGCTGCAACAGGAATCGCAGCAGGTTTACCTGTGCAACATGTCAGCATTTCACCTGTACCAAATAAAGGGATGATGGACACTGGGTCTGCAAACGCTGCAAACGCGCACACATGCGCGCACACACACACACACACGCAGCAAATCTGCATTTATTTGTCCCACAAGTGGAAAATATGCATTGTCATTGCAAAAAAGTGGACAGTGCAAGACAAAACCAGCTAAATAAAAACTGTACAAAGAGCACGGTATAGAAAGTGCACTATACAAACAATCTGGAAACATAAATATGGACAAGTGTATTCAAAAATATTGGTGTGTGTATATACACACACACACACACACACACACACACATATACACTCAACAAAAATATAAATGCAACACCTTTGTTACTGCTCCCATTCCCCATGGGATGGACGTAGAGACCTAAAATTCATTCCAGATGCACAATATAACCATCCCTCCCAAACAGTGGTCACAAATCAGTCCAAATGTGTGGTAGTGGGCACATCTGCCATATTGAGATAATCCATCCCACCTCACAGGTGTGCCACATCAGGATGCTGATCTTACATCATGAGTAGTGCACAGGTGTACCTCAGACTGCCCACAACAAAAGGCCACCCTGGAATGTGCAGTTTTGTCTCACAGCAAAATGCCACAGATGCCACAAGCAATGAGGGAGCGTGCAATTGGCATGCTGACAGCAGGAATGTCAACCAGATCTGTCGCCCGTGCATTGAATGTTCATTTCTCAACCATAAGCAGTCTCCACAGGCGTTTCAGAGAATATGGCAGCACATCCAACCGGCCTCACAACCGCAGACCTCGTGTAACCACACCAGCCCAGGACCTCCACATCCAGCAGGTTCACCTCCAAGATCGTCTGAGACCAGCCACCCAGACAGCTGCTGGAACAATTGGTTTGCACAACCAAACAATTTCTGCACAAACTGTCAGAAACCGTCTCAGGGACGCTCAACTGCATGCCCGTCGTCCTCATCGGGGTCTTGACCTGACTCCAGCTCGTCGCCGTAACAGACTTGTGTGGGCAAATGCTCACATTCGATGGCGTCTGGCACGTTGGAGAGGTGTGCGCTTCACGGATGAATCATGGTTCACATTGTTCAGGGCAGATGGCAGCTGAGAATGTCCCAGTTCTTGCATGGCCAGCATACTCACCGGACATGTCACCCATTGAGCATGTTCGGGATGTGCTTGACCGGCGTATACGACAGCGTGTACCAGTTCCCACGAATATCCAACAACCTCGCACAGCCATTGAAGTGGAGTGGACCAACATTCCACAGGCCACAATTGACAATCTGATAGACTCCATGCGACGATGTGTTGCACTGCATGAGGCAAATGGTGGTCACACCAGATACTGACCGGTTCTGGGTCCCCAGACCCCCAATAGCGCAAAAAACTGCACATTCCAGGGTGGCCTTTTGTTGTGGGCAGTCTGAGGTACACCTGTGCACTACTCATGATGTCAGATCAGCATCCTGATGTGGCACACCTGTGAGGCAGATGTGCCCACTACCACACATTTGGACTGATTTGTGACCACTGTTTGGGAGGGATGGTTATATTGTGTATCTGGAATGAATTTTAGGTCTCTACGTCCATCCCATGGGGAATGGGAGCAGTAACAAAGGTGTTGCGTTTATATTTTTGTTGAGTGTATATATATATATACCTAGCTATCTATCTATATGTGTGTGTGCGCGTGCGCGTGCGTGCGTGCGTGTATATATATATATATATATATATATATATATAAGAACACCCAGCACGCCCCTGCGGGCGGTTTATCCTTCAAGCTCAGGTCCTCTACCAGAGGCCTGGGAGCTTGAGGGTCCTGCGCAGTATCTTAGCTGTTCCCAGGACTGCGCTCTTCTGGACAGAGATCTCTGATGTTATTCCCGGGATCTGCTGGAGCCACTCGCCTAGCTTGGGAGTCACCGCACCTAGTGCTCCGATTACCACGGGGACCACCGTTACCTTCACCCTCCACATCCTCTTGAGCTCTTCTCTGAGCCCTTGGTATTTCTCCAGCTTCTCGTGTTCCTTCTTCCTGATGTTGCTGTCATTCGGAACCGCTACATCGATCACTACGGCCGTCTTCTTCTGTTTGTCTACCACCACTATGTCCGGTTGGTTAGCCACCACCATTTTGTCCGTTTGTATCTGGAAGTCCCACAGGATCTTAGCTCGGTCATTCTCCACCACCCTTGGGGGCATCTCCCATTTTGACCTCGGGACTTCCAGGTTATACTCGGCACAGATGTTCCTGTACACTATGCCGGCCACTTGGTTATGGCGTTCCATGTATGCCTTGCCTGCTAGCATCTTGCACCCTGCTGTTATGTGCTGGATTGTCTCTGGGGCATCTTTACACAGCCTGCACCTGGGGTCTTGCCTGGTGTGATAGACCCCAGCCTCTATGGATCTTGTGCTCAGAGCTTGTTCTTGTGCTGCCATGATTAGTGCCTCTGTGCTGTCTTTCAATCCAGCTTTGTCCAGCCACTGGTAGGATTTCTGGATATCAGCCACCTCCTCTATCTGCCGGTGGTACATACCGTGCAGGGGCCTGTCCTTCCATGATGGTTCCTCGTCTCCCTCCTCTTTCTTGGGTTTCTGCTGCCTGAGGTATACACTGAGCACTCGGTCAGTTGGGGCCATCTTCCCAATGTATTCTTGGATGTTCGTTGTCTCATCCTGGACTGTGGTGCTGACACTCACCAGTCCCCGGCCCCCTTCCTTCCACTTAGCGTATAGCCTCAGGGTGCTGGACTTGGGATGAAACCCTCCATGCATGGTAAGGGGCTTTCTTGTCTTTATGTCAGTGGCTTCTATCTCCTCCTTTGGCCAGCCTATTACCCCAGCAGGGTACCTGATCACAGGTACGTGTTGATGGCCCGGATCTTGTTCTTACCATTCAGCTGACTCCTCAGGACTTGCCTGACCCTCTGCAGGTACTTGGTGGTTGCAGCTTTTCTAGCGGCCTCTTCATGGCGTCTTACCTCATGCTAAGTTTAGGTTGACAACAGGAGCAGCCACCAGGCCCAGGATTCTCCAGCAGCCACCAGGCCCAGGATCCTGCAGCAGCCACCAGGCCCAGGCTCTTCCAGCAGCCACCAGGCCCAGGCTCCTGCAGCAGCCACCAGGCCCAGGCTCTTCCAGCAGCCACCAGGCCCAGGCTCTTCCAGCAGCCACCAGGCCCAGGCTCCTGCAGCAGCCACCAGGCCCAGGATCCTCCTGCAGCAGCCACCAGGCCCAGGCTCTTCCAGCAGCCACCAGGCCCAGGATCCTCCAGCAGCCACCAGGCCCAGGCTCTTCCAGCAGCTACTAGGCCCAGGATCCTACTGCTCCACCAGGCCCAGGATCCTCCAGCAGCCACTGGGCCCAGGATCCTCTAGCAAGGCACCAACAAGTAAATCAACAGTGACAAGTCGGTGAACGGAGCGAGCGAAACAACAAGCTCAATGGGGCCTAAGAGAACACCAAACGCCGATGAAATTGAGGACATCAAAAAGTCATTGGACTTTCTAACTGAGGAAACATCAGCTATCAAGCTACAACAGAAATATATCCTAGACTTAGTCGAGGAAATAAGGTCGCTACGTAACCAGAATGCAGAGAAGGAGAAACGGATTGTCTATCTGGAGAGTAAGGTCGCGGACCTGGAGCAATATACCAGAATGAATGATGTGATCATCACAGGGCTACATATAAAACCCCGGTCATATGCTCGGGCTGTGACTGCTGGCAGTAAAGAGGAGCAAGGAGAATTGGATGGGAGCTCTACGGAGCAACAAGTAGCTGGCTTCTTGCAGTCGAAAGGGATCGACCTGGATTGCAATAACATCGAGGCATGCCACCTCTTGCCCAGGAGAAATGCTAGTGATAAACCAGCTATCATCATGAGATTTGTAAACAGGAAACACAAGAATGCACTGCTGAAGCAGGGGAGGAAACTAAAAGGATCGAATGTCTACATGAATGACCATCTAACAAAATCCAATGCTGACATGGCGAAGAAAGCACGACACTTAAAGAAACTGGGAAAAATTCAGAATACCTGGACTACAAACTGTAAAATATTTATTAAGCTTAATGGCACACCGGAGGAAACTAAAGTGTTGGTCATCAAATGCATGCAGGATCTGGAAAACATTAACAAGTAATATAACTACAAAGACAAGGAGCTGGGCTAACAATCTACAGTCATCCAAGCAGGTAATAGAAGACAACAACGAAAGCTAAAAGCGTAACACATTTAAGGATGGAACAATCAAGTAACTCATTATCTGGGATCTATACATTATTATCACAAAGGATTGCTAATCAGGAGATAAATTCACCAGCAAACAAGGAATACAAAACACACTTCACAGAGCAGGACATTGATCCAGAACTGAACTTTTTTAACATCAAAAATACCTGCTATAATCATAATGATGATCAATTCAACAAAACTGTCAAGGTGGACGGTAAAATATCTATAATTCACTTTAACAGTAGAAGTTTATATGCAAATTTTCATAAAATAAGAGAATATTTAAGCAAATTTGCACATCCATTCAGTGTGATTGCAGTATCTGAGACATGGATTAATAAAGAGAAAAGTGGGGACTTTGTAATAGATGGATATGAATTAAATCTTATAAATAGAAAGAATAAGAATGGCGGTGGTGTGGCCTTGTTTGTGGACAAAAATTTAAAATACAAGATGGTAGAAAAAATGTCGATGGTGGTAGATAATATATTAGAGTGTGTAACAATAGAAATTAGTATGGGAAAAGAGAAAAATGTCATTGTAAGCTGTATATATAGAACACCAGGTTCAAATACTGAAATTTTTAAGGAGTGGGTAGATAAAACATTCACTAGGACAAACCAAAAAGTCATGTTCATTTGTGGGGATTTTAACATAGATCTATTAAATCCAAGCAAACAGAAAATGACAGAGGAGTTTATTAATACAATGTATAGCTTGGGACTTTGTCCAATGATCACTAAACCCAGCAGGATCACAGCACAATCGGCAACCTTAATAGACAATATATTTACAAATGATATAGAAAATAGATCCATAAGTGGTCTTTTAATAAATGATATCAGTGATCACCTACCTGTTTTTATAGTGTATAATAAAAATTATAGAAAGGTTACACAGGAAAATATACACTCAACAAAAATATAAACGCAACACCTTTGTTACTGCTCCCATTCCCCATGGGATGGACGTAGAGACCTAAAATTCATTCCAGATACACAATATAACCATCCCTCCCAAACAGTGGTCACAAATCAGTCCAAATGTGTGGTAGTGGGCACATCTGCCATATTGAGATAATCCATCCCACCTCACAGGTGTGCCGCATCAGGATGCAGATCTGACATCATGAGTAGTGCACAGGTGTACCTCAGACTGCCCACAACAAAAGGCCACCCTGGAATGTGCAGTTTTGTCTCACAGCAAAATGCCACAGATGCCACAAGCAATGAGGGAGCGTGCAATTGGCATGCTGACAGCAGGAATGTCAACCAGATCTGTCGCCCGTGCATTGAATGTTCATTTCTCAACCATAAGCCGTCTCCACAGGCGTTTCAGAGAATATGGCAGCACATCCAACCGGCCTCACAACCGCAGACCTCGTGTAACCACACCAGCCCAGGACCTCCACATCCAGCAGGTTCACCTCCAAGATCGTCTGAGACCAGCCACCCAGACAGCTGCTGGAACAATTGGTTTGCACAACCAAACAATTTCTGCAAAAACTGTCAGAAACCGTCTCAGGGACGCTCAACTGCATGCCCGTCGTCCTCATCGGGGTCTTGACCTGACTCCAGCTCGTCGCCGTAACAGACTTGTGTGGGCAAATGCTCACATTCGATGGCGTCTGGCACGTTGGAGAGGTGTGCGCTTCACGGATGAATCATGGTTCACATTGTTCAGGGCAGATGGCAGCTGAGAATGTCCCAGTTCTTGCATGGCCAGCATACTCACCGGACATGTCACCCATTGAGCATGTTCGGGATGTGCTTGACCGGCGTATACGACAGCGTGTACCAGTTCCCACGAATATCCAACAACCTCGCACAGCCATTGAAGTGGAGTGGACTAACATTCCACAGGCCACAATTGACAATCTGATAGACTCCATGCGACGATGTGTTGCACTGCATGAGGCAAATGGTGGTCACACCAGATACTGACCGGTTCTGGGTCCCCAGACCCCCAATAGCGCAAAAAACTGCACATTCCAGGGTGGCCTTTTGTTGTGGGCAGTCTGAGGTACACCTGTGCACTACTCATGATGTCAGATCAGCATCCTGATGTGGCACACCTGTGAGGTGGGATGGATTATCTCAATATGGCAGATGTGCCCACTACCACACATTTGGACTGATTTGTGACCACTGTTTGGGAGGGATGGTTATATTGTGTATCTGGAATGAATTTTAGGTCTCTACGTCCATCCCATGGGGAATGGGAGCAGTAACAAAGGTGTTGCGTTTATATTTTTGTTGAGTGTAGTAAAATACAAACGAATGAGAACAGAAGAGTCAATAAATGCATTTAAAAATGATTTGCTCAAGCAAGAATGGGAGACGCTGTATAGGGAAAAAAATATTGATAAAGCTTATGAGATTTTTTTAGGAAAATTTAAAATGTTATATAATAGTCGTTGCCCAGTAAGGAAATACAGTAAAAAACAAAAATATGCAGAATGCCCATGGATTACAAAAGGATTGCAAAATGCATGTAAGAAGAAAAATACCTTATACAGAGAATTTATAATGAACCGAAGTACAGAAGCTGAAAATAAATATAAGAAATATAAAAATAAATTAACGAGTATTTTGAGGTCATGTAAAAAGGAATACTATGAGAAATTACTGATTATGAATAAAAATAATACTAAAGGGATTTGGAAAACATTAAATACCATCATTAAAAAGGGCTCTGGACAGTCAGACTATCCTTCGTATTTCACAAATAATGATAGAAACATTACTAATATGAGCGATGTGGTAAATGATTTCAACAAATTCTTTGTAAGTGTTGGGCCAGACTTGGCTGAAACAATTCCTGACAGATTCGGTAGAGAAAGAAACCAGACTCATTGATCGCAATCCTCATTCAATGTTCTTAACGGCAGTAGAAGAAAAGGAAATCATTGATATTGTTGGGAAATTACAAACAAAAAACTCTACAGACTCTGATGATATGGAAGATATGGAAATAGTCAAGAAAGTGATAGAGGGCATTTCCAAACCCTTAACACATATCTGCAATTTGTCCATACAAACTGGTACATTCCCGACACAAATGAAAATAGCTAAAGTAACACCATTGTTCAAAAATGGTGATAAACACCAATTCACAAATTATAGGCCTGTCTCTCTACTTTCTCAATTTTCAAAAATACTGGAAAAGGTTTTTATTAATAGACTTGACAAATTTGTAGATAAACACAAAATAATAACGGATAGTCAGTATGGTTTCAGATCAAATAGATCAACACCATTGGCATTAATAGAATTGATTGAAAATATCACTAACAATATAGATAAAAGACAATGTATAGCTAGTATATTCATCGACCTAAAAAAAGCTTTTGATACAATTAATCATGAAATATTACTCGATAAATTGGAGTATTATGGCATTAGAGGAGTGGTGTTAGAGTGGGTAAAGAGTTATTTGAGAGACAGGAAACAATTTGTGAAAATTGGGGAACATCAATCAGAGTGTATGGACATTGTTTGTGGAGTTCCGCAGGGGTCAGTATTGGGACCAAAGCTGTTTATCCTCTATATCAACGATATATGTAGAACATCAGATATATTACAGTTTATTCTATTTGCAGATGATACAAATATTTTTTGTGCTGGAGAGAACTTACAGCAGCTTTTGGAAATTGTCACACAAGAAATGATTAAACTGAAAACATGGTTTGATAGAAATAAGTTATCATTAAATTTGGAAAAGACGACATTTATGTTATTCGGAAATTATAAAAAAGATGCCGAAGCAAAGTTATTAGTAAATAATGTCGAATTAGAGTAAGTTTCGGATACAAAATTTCTGGGTGTGATAATAGATAACAAAATCTGCTGGAAACCTCATATAAAGTATGTACAAGCTAAACTGTCAAGAAGTGTCTCCATACTGAGTAAAGTTAAATATTTTTTGCCTTCCAAATCACTCCGGGTACTTTACTGTTCACTTATATTGCCATATTTGGAATACTGTGCGTAAATTTGGGGAAACACATATAAAACTTCACTTCAACCAATATGTAAAATTCAAAAAAAAGCAATCAGGATAATTAGTAAAGCTGGATATAGAGACCATACTAACACCATGTTTTTGAAATTAAAAATATTGAAGTTTATGGATCTTATAAAATACAAAACGGCAAAAATTATGTATAAAGCTAGATACAATATGTTACCAGGAAATATACAGAGGATGTTTTATGACAGAGAAGGAGACTATGAACTAAGGGGTAAATTGAATCTGAAGATTCTTAAAGCACGGTCAAATGTTAAAACCTTTTGCGTAACTATTTATGGAGTAAAACTGTGGAATAGCTTTACTGCAGAATTACAGCAATGCTCAGGAATTGGCAAGTTCATAAAGACACTTCGAAAATTACTCTTGGAAGGATATGATATTGAAAAAGACAATCACCCATTGTATGTATAAATATGTCAACTCGTATTTAAATTATAAATATCGTGCCAGCCTTGTTGATATAAGTTTTCTTGTGTATTGTGTGGAATATGTGATGAGGAGAATTAGGTAAATATGTGGGATTAATAAGATGTTGAGCAGGGGTAGGAGTTAATAAGTATGTGCATACTTCTTCCTACTCCTTTTCAGACCAAACAACTGTTATCTCATGTTAGACGAATGTGTTTTATTTTATTATAATTCTTTCTTGTTTGTCTGTACAAATACGTGTGTGTGTGTGTATATCTACACATATATTCATATTCGTAAATGAAAATACATGTAGACGAGTATATATTGTTTTGTTTTTTTTTGTTTTTTTTTTTAATATGTCTGAAATAAATAAAGATACAAATGGTTCCCATTCGCCTGCGGGATCCCCAGGTACTTGTAACTGTCCTCTATGTCTGCAATGTTGCCTTCTGGTAGTTCAATCCCCTCAGTTCTGACTACCTTCCCTCTCTTTGTTACCATCCGACTACACTTCTCCAGTCCGAACGACATTCCAATGTCATTGCTGTATAGCCTTGTAGTGTGGATCAGTGAATCGATGTCTCGTTCACTCTTGGCATACAGCTTGATGTCATCCATGTACAGGAGGTGGCTGACAACTGCTCCGTTCCGTAGTCGGTATCCGTAGCCAGTCTTGTTAATGATCTCACTGAGGGGGTTCAGGCCTATGCAGACCAGCAGTGGGGACAGAGCATCTCCTTGGTAGATCCCGCACTTGATGGTGACTTGTGCTATGGGCTTGGAGTTGGCCTCTAGTGTTGTACGCCACATCCCCATTGAGTTCCTGATGAAGGCTCTTAGGGTCCCATTGATCCTGTACAATTCTAGGCATTCCAGTATCCAGCTGTGTGGCATTGAGTCATAGGCCTTCTTGTAATCATTCCAGGCAGTGCACAGGTTGGTCAGTCTGGTCTTGCAGTCTCGGCTGACTGTTCTGTCTACCAGTAGCTGGTGTTTTGCGCCTCTGGTATTCTTGCCAACTCCTTTTTGTGTCCCGCTCATGTATTACCCATGTGCCTGTTCATCTTAGCTATGATGCCTGACTGGAGCTTCCATGTAGTACTGAGGCAGGTTATTGGTCGGTAGTTGGAGGGGACCGGTCCCTTCTTGGGGTCCTTGGGGATCAGGACCGTCCGACCTTCGGTTAGCCATTCCGGGTGTCTCTCGTTAACTAGCAGCTGGTTCATTTGTGCTGCCAGACGCTCGTGGAGTGCAGTTAGCTTCTTCAGCCAGTAGGCGTGAACCATGTCGGGCCCTGGTGCTGTCCAACTCTTCATACTGGAGACCCTTTCTTGGATATCCGCCACTGTGATGGTTACTGGACCCTGTTCAGGGAGGTCGCTGTGGTCTGCCCTCAGATCCTCTAGCCACTGAGCATTGCCGTTATGGGTTGCATCCTTCTCCCATATGCTCTTCCAGTATTGCTCCGTCTCCAGCCTTGGTGGTGCTGTTCTCTTATTATTGTTCCCTTGCCACTGAGAGTACACCTTTGCTGGTTCTGTGGAGAACAGCTGGTTTATTCTCCTGCCTTCTATCTCTCTGGTGTACCTCCTCAAGCGGCTGGCCAAGGCTATGTATATATATATATATATATATATATATATATATATATATATATATATATATATATATGTAGATATAGATGTGTGTGTGTGTGTGTGTGTGTGTATAACTAGACTTTATGCATATTATGTAAGGTGTGGCTATATAAATATATGTACAACTCTGTGTATATATGTTTATGGAAAGCCATGCAATGTAGTGACAAGGATTGACAAGAACTAATATTGCATATGGTTTAATGGTTGAATTATTTATATAGCACATTTAATTACAACACGAGCGTTGACCAAAGTGCTGTACAAGAATACAACATACACAATACAAAACTGTACAAAAATATAACATACCTAATAAAATAACAAATACCTGTCATGCTGTATTAAAAGCCAGTAAATAAAAATGTGTTTTAAGACAAGATTTAAAAAGATTGACAGTGGGAGCCTTTCTGATGTATAGGGGTAAATTACTCCACAGCTTAGGCGCTACGACTGCAAATGCTCGATCGCCTCTATGAACCAGCCTCGACCTTGGTACAGCTAAAAGCAAAAGATCACTTGACCTAAGAGATCTAAAGCGGGTATAAGTCTGCAAGAGGTCAGACAAATACCCGGGAGCCTGTCCATTCAGGGCTTTGTAGGTCAACAATAAAATTTTAAAGTTAATTCTGAAGCGGATAGGGAGCCAATGAAGAGAGGCGAGCACCGGGGAAATGTGTTCACGTCCTTTAGTACGTGTCAGAAGACGACCTGCAGCATTCTGGACCAATTGCAGCGTTGCCAGGCAACTCCAGCATATAAGGAGTTACAATAGTCCAGCTGGGATATAATAAAAGCATGAATCGCCCATTCAAAGTTTTTAAAAGATAAAAATGGTCTCACCTTAGATAATAGCCTCAGTTTGAAGAAGGACCACTGTACGACTGAGCTAATTTGTTTTCCAAAGGTGAAATTGCTGTCAAATATAACCCCCAAATTTTTGGCATGCGATTTGACAAAAGGCCCAAGACTGTGCAGGTTAAAATTAGAGGTGCTGGGATTGCCGCTTGGTCCAAAAATTATCACTTCGGTTTTGTTCTCATTGAAGTTAAGGAAGTTAGAGGCCATCCAAGATTTAATGTCACCGAGACACTGAAGTAAGGGTTCTAGTGAGGCAGAACTATTTCCCTTCAGTTGAAGATAGACCCGAGTATCATCGGCATATGAATGAAAACAAATGTTATATTTTCTAAAAATTAGACCTAGAGGAAGCATATAAATGGAGAACAATATTGGCCCCAGTATAGATCCCTGGGGAACACCACAAGTAAGGGGAGCTGAGGAAGAGATAAAATCGCCAAAGCTCACAGAGAAAGTCCTGTCAGACAGGTATGACCTGAACCACTCTAATGGGGTGTCCTTTACGCCACAATGCTCCAACCGTGAGATTAAAATGGTGTGGTCAACAGTATCAAAGGCAGCGGTCAGATCTAAAAGCAGAAGCACAGCTGAGTCACCTGAGTCAGTGGCTAATAAAAGATCATTAAGAACTTTTAAAAGTGCAGTTTCTGTGCTATGAAGAGTTTTAAAACCAGACTGAAACCTCTCAAGATTGTCTCATTGTGTCTCTTTACAAAATATTGCAGCTGAATAAACACAATCTTTTCCAAAATTTTCGACAAGAAGGGGAGCTGAGAAATATTGCACATAGAAACTAACATGGTGTATTGTACGCTGCAGGTAAGGAAGGAAAGTAGCCTTGCAGGGAAGGAAAGACCCGAATCTCTCATGGTTGGGGGTTGGGGGAGGGTGTCTTTGCACAACAAAAGCAGGAGAACAATGGAGCTGAAGACCTGTGAAGATCTCAGCGGGGTGCCAAGAGGTGTTAGGGTCGGGGGAGTTTACGCAAATTTGCGCAGGGCTAGTAAATCTAGTAGTAGGGACTTGCACCAGGGGAAAAAAGGCTCAGTAATTCTAGTGTTAAAGTTCAACAGAGTTCAAAGAATAAATAAAGCGAAAAAAAGAATAAAATTTGCTATTATTTATATAGGTTTATGATGTTTTCCTGTTAGCAGCAGTGCTACCGCTAGCTTCAATGCTAATGCTAGGCACAATGCTAACGCTAGCTATAGAGCTAACACTAGCCTTAGCAGTTGTTAACTGTCAAGAAGAGTAATTCCTGTAATATTACTTTGATAGTTATTGGCAGTCCGTGAGACAAAAGTAACAAATGAGCTTTGGTATTGCCATTGTGGCTCAGTTTTAACAGTAAGAGTGCTAGCACTAGCAGCAGTGCTAACGCTAGCAGGAATGCTAGTGCTAGCATGAATGCTAGTGCTAGCATGAATGCTAAGGCTAGCAGCATTCTAACAGTAGCCTTACATAACTGGAAATACTTCAGTTAATTAGTCTGAATTATAAAATCGCTACTGCTTTATCCGTTGGTGGGCTATATTACTCTATATTTAACCTGCTGACTATAGGTTCAGTGTATCATGTCATGTGGGCTTTATAGTGCTAAAGTCTGCTAGTCTAATAACACTGTACGGACAACTAACATATTACACTGAACAAAAATATAAACGTAACACTTTTGCTTTTGCTCCCATTTTTCATGAGCTGAACTTAAAGATCTGAAACGTTTTCTACAAACACAAAGGACCCATTACTATCAAATACTGTTCACAAATCTGTCTAAATCTGTGTTAGTGAGAACTTCAGGTTTGCCGAGATAATCCGTCCCACCTCACAGGTGTGGCATGTCGAGGTGCTGATTAGACAGCATGAACATTGCACAGGTGTGCCTTAGACTGCCCACAATAAAAGGCCACTCTGAAATATGCAGTTTGATCACACAGCACAATGCTACAGATGCCGCAAAACCAGTCAGTATCTGGTGTGGCCACCATTTGCCTCAGGCAATGGACATAGAGTTGATCAGGTTGTTGATTGTGGGCAGTGGAATGTTGGTCCACTCCTCTTCAATACTTGTGCAAAGTTGCTGAATATTGGCAGGAAGTGGAACACGCTGTCATATACGCCGAGCCGAGCGTCCCAAACATGCTCAATGGGTGACATGTCTGGTGAGTATGCTGGCCATGCAAGAACTGGGATGTTTTCAGCTTCCAAGGAATTGTGTACAGATCCTTGCAATATGGGGCCGTGCATTATCATGCTGTAACAGAAGGTTATGGTCATGAATAAATGGCACAACCATGGTCCTCAGGATCTCAACAATAAAATGCACTCGTGTTCATTGTCCATAACCCCACTGCCACCATGGGCCACTCAGTCCACAACATTGACGTCAGCAAACTGCTCATCCACATGACGCAACACAAGCTGTCTGCCATCTGCCCTGAACAGTAAAAACAGCTGTCAACAGAACACCTCTCCAACGTGCCAGATGCCATTGAATGTGAGCATTTGTCCCCTCAAGTTGGTTAAAGTGATGAACTGCAGTCAGGTCTAGACCCCGATGAGGACCACGAGCATGCAGATGAGCTTCCCTGACACGGTTTCTGACAGTTTTTGCAAAAATTCTTTTATGCAAACCGATTGTTGCTGCAGCTGTCTGGGTGGCTGGCCTCCACCTGGTCGACCATCCTGGAGGTGAACATGCTGGATGTGGAGGTCTTGGGCTGGTGTGGTTACATGTGGTCTGCAATTGTGAGGCTGGTTGGATGTACAGCCAAATTCTCTTAAACGCCTTTGAAGATGGCTTATGGCAGAGAAATGAACATTCATTTCACAACAACTGTTCTGGTAGACATTCCTGCAGTCAGCATGCCAATTGCATGCTCCCTCAAAAGCTGCAACATCTGTAGCATTGTGCTGTGTGATCAAACTGCATATTTCAGAGTGGCCTTTTATTGTGGGCAGTCTAAGGCACACCTGTGCAATGTTCATGCTGTCTAATCAGCACCTCGACATGCCACACCTGTGAGGTGGGACGGATTATCTCGTCAAACCTGAAGTTCTCACTAACACAGATTTAGACAGATTTGTGAACAGTATTTGATAGTAATGGGTCCTTTGTGTTTGTAGAAAATGTTTCAGATCTTTAAGTTCAGCTCGTGAAAAATGGGAGGAAAAACAAAAGTGTTGCGTTTATATTTTTGTTCAGTGTATTTCTCTTCTTACATTTTTAGGAACCTGACTGATATCAGTGCTTTTCCTGGTAGGTACAGACATACTGTAAGAGAGTAGACCATAATAAACATAATCTGACCAAAGTGATGGGTTCAAACTGTATAGAGTTATGTATGTATAACTGTATAGTTAGATCGTTTACATTTTTTTTATAATAAATACACAATTGTACAGCCTAACACTAAAAAGACTAAAAAAAATTTTCATACATGTTTATTTGGTTTTTTTTGGCGTTTTTTTTTGCCTGTCCCATTTGGTTCTTTATCCGTCAGAATTGTTGTCTGAAGACCAACAAGGATACCCAATGGATTTATTTTGCCAAATGGATCATCATGGCATTGCCGTATTGGTCCATTTGATCGACCTTTGTTTTTATTATTTATTTTATTTTATTTTCCGTTGCTACAGACGGGACAGACATGAGTGAGGGATAGGAAAGGGGGAAAGAAATAGGAAGGAAAAGAAAAAAGAAGGGGAGAGTGTTAAGTCTAATTGTTGAATGTTGCCATTGTGTTTCTTAAATTTGTACAGTCTTAGTTCAAGCAGTAGGATCAAAGCCTTTCCTTTGATTCTGACCACCTCTCCAACCACTCCGTGGCCTGGGGAGGTTTTATTGTAGATACATCCTATCTGAAAGATCTGTTTCTTTTGATGTAAGCTTCCTGGGTTTACGACCCTTTGGTCAGCAGGAGATCTGACACACACACACACATTCTCACATAACACACACACACACACACACACACACACACACACACACACACACACACACACATTCTTACAGAAGTTCACACATATACATACAAATGCTTTGTCTCAGAACCAAGGGGGCGTGGCTTTGTTCTGACGTGTTTTGTGTGAACTGTGTCTCAATGAAAAGGGCAGCAAGGGAGGTCGTGGTCGAGGTCATTTTCGTGGTGGACACAGGCCTCCCTTGCACAAGTGTTTGATCGATCGACTGTCTTCTTTTCTTCATGATGAATAACTCTCTAGAATTAGCAGGGCTTGTGGAAACACAGACCCAACATTTATTTGGTCCTTCGGAGCCGGAGCCTAACACATTGCATCCACCGAGGAGAGGGAGAGGACGCCACCGCAACGTCTGGGATGATTGACGTAAAGCCTTGGTGTTTTTGGCTTGTCACCAGGCCGGGAAGTTTGCGCCTGACCTCCCCTCAGGATGGATGACGATTGACGGGATCCAGAGACTCTTCCCATGAACGTAAACAAACAGTGAGTACAGAAGGCCTTAGAGAGCGGCTACGTGACCCTGCGTTGAACGCAGGTACGGGAGTGCGCTAGCCGCATGAGAGAGATGCAAGCTTCTCCGCCGTGTGGGGCATAGAGACAACCTAGGTTCGGCGACTCCGCCGTGAAGAGAGTCCGGAATCTCCGCCATTTGGGGCGTTAGAGAGTGTCCGAAGGTTGAATTCTCCGCCATATGGGGCGTTTGAGAGTTTTCAACAGAGAGCGCTAGCTGTGCGTGTAGACGCAAACGATAGGCCTATGTTGTGTGTGTGTGTGGGCCAGACGTGGTCTGCTTGAGTGTGGCTGATTGTTGTCTAATGGAGAATAAACTGTGTAAGTCTGCCTTGAAAGAGGATGAAATACACTGCAAAGTTTTTATTGGGCAGCACGTGGTGTGTGGATCGTTGACGAATGAAGTATAATTGTGCTCTATGGTTAATCATTTGATTTAATCATGTGATTTACAGCAGGACACAACTTAATGATGTTTTTCTAGCACAGGATTACTGCGATTTTGTGTGAATAAAACTGTAGTTACAGGCTATATGTTGATGAAATTACGCTGTGTTGTGAGAGAATGTTGGAGAAGATGTGAAAGTTACAGGGGAGAAATTAATACAGTTTGAGACATACTGTGATGAGACCAATGTTACTTTTTCCACAGCGAGTTTTAACTTTATGACTTTTCACAGCTCCTCTGGAATCTGGATGGCCAACACCTGACAACCAGGATGAACCGTGTGTTTTGCTAATGTTTGTTTTTCTTTAAGAGTGCTTGTAAAGGATTCAGCACAGACAGACAAGTGACAATTGAACAGATGTGCAGTGGTTACACAATAGTTACATGGAGCTCACTATCTGACCACTATTACTCTCATGGTGAGTGACAAACTTAAGGAAAGTCACTGATTACAATGTGAAATGATGTTGAGATGTTAAATGATTTGGAACAAATTATGGGAAAAAGTAGGAGTTTAATGAGTTTAGAATAAACCTGCAATGATACTTGTCTCTGTGACGCTGAATACTTTATTACACTTACGAGCTGCAGTTGGTTGCAAATATGAAGTTGTTTTAACTTTAAGACTTTGTCTTCTAGGATACAGGTGCAGGGTGGAGCTGCGAGTTAAACAAGCAAAACATTTAATTGCTGACTAATGTTTTTACACAGGGTTACAGCTTGGAGTGAAGCTGCTCCAAGGGACAAACCCTGGAAATTTTTTTAGGGAGACTGTGCAACATTCTTGTACATTTCTCATTGGCGAGTTGACACATGGCGAAAGCCGTGTGGCGAGAGGAGTGTCGTTTTTTTAATTTGTAGATGTCGTGAGGTGCCATGACGAGAAGGAGTGACTGAGAGGAAGCTGAGGCCTGGAGAGAGACTTCAGGAGGATCATCGATCACCGTCAGCACAGAGTGCTGTGCTACTGGGCTTCCAAAGGATTGTCACAAGGAGATTTTGAATAGCAAATTTTAAATAAGATGAAAGAGTTTCGACATTGACGTTAAGGAAGACAACTAAGGTGTACAACGTGTTCTACCTTAAATCTTCAGCAGCGCTGGAACATTAGGAAGCGTGCCAAGCTCCAAAAAGTGACAGCGCAGAGGAGGTCCAGCGATGGACTTGTGGTTCTGTGAACAGCACAAATGCCAGGTGACTGTAAAATAAGTACACTCAACAAAAATATAAACGCAACACCTTTGTTACTGCTCCCATTCCCCATGGGATGGACGTAGAGACCTAAAATTCATTCCAGATACACAATATAACCATCCCTCCCAAACAGTGGTCACAAATCAGTCCAAATGTGTGGTAGTGGGCACATCTGCCATATTGAGATAATCCATCCCATCTCACAGGTGTGCCACATCAGGATGCTGATCTGACATCATGAGTAGTGCACAGGTGTACTTCAGACTGCCCACAACAAAAGATAATTATTTAACAATAGCAGTAAAATAATTTCCCTGCTCCACAAACCATAAAGTGGTGCACAATTCTGAATCTGTCAAACCCTTTTTGCAAACGAAAGAGGAGGGCACTTCTCATGAGTGTAGAGAACACGTGGAGAAAAAGTGTAAGTTGAGGGACGACTTGACAGCTGTGCCACTCGTTGAGGGAAAGGTTTGGTTTGTTGATGATTTGAGTTTTACAAAAGCAGAGGGACAGACTAAAACAGGTTTTACTGTAGCAAACAGTGAGAGAGGGTTATATATGCAGGACAACTAGCATGTTTCATATTTGCTTGAGCAGCAGAGATGCTAGCTTTAGCGTCTAAAGCTGCAGAGAGACAATATACACTGATAGGCAGTATGCATTTGCTACTGTACATTTCTTTGTAGTGCAGTGAGTGAGACGAGGTGTGACAACCTCTACAGGGAAACCTGTAGAACACGCCAAACTCTTGCAAAATCTGCTGGAGGCAGTGTTATTGCCCAGTAGAATTGCCGTTTGTAAATGTGCAGCACACATGTGAGGGAAAGATCCAGTTACATTAGTGAAAGTTTTTGCAGATAAGATCGCAAAAGAGGCAGCTTTAGTTAAACATGGTGTTAACATTTTAGCAGTACAACATCAGCAGACATATAGGGCCACTCACCTACTGCAGGAAAACAGTTGTGACTTACAGAAGGAGCGAGCTTGCAGGTTGGTGTTTTTTATCTGCGTGATAAACCAATACTGCCTAATGATTTGTATAAGACTGCTGCTGTCTCAACAGGAGGGAGATGAGCAGTAGTTTATACTCACTCTAAGTGTCAAGGGAAAATTGTATTTAGTAGTCAGTATAATCTTTTAGTGATATAAGTTTGCATATGGTAGAATACTGCATGTAGTTATTTGTATTAGGAAATGTTTAACCATGTATACTTAGAGGCATATAATTAATTGTGTAGTGACAGGATGTGTGATCTTTAGCAGGCTGCAGGCTTGGTGTGCACCCCAGGAATGCACCCCCACGTCCTGGGAGCATGAGAGCTTGTACCTTGTCTTATTGTTTTACGGCAGGATTAACGTAGCTATGTCTGTTTTAGTTTGAGTCTAGTGGGTTAATAGCTGATATGCAAATTAGTTGATCGGTTTTAGATTAATGAAAGGTGACTGAATTCTAGCACGAGTGAATGAGATGTGTTGGAGTTTGTTGTGTGTTGAGTGGAGACTCTAAAACACTGAGTTTCCTGTTTTGATGTGCGAGTGAATCCTGTACCTAGATACACAACTCTGAATACGTCAGAACAAACTTCTTTTGTGAAGTGCATGACAATATGTCACACGTTTTAGGATGACGGAAAAAAAAAGGAAAATTGAATAAAATAGATTTTCCAGACCAGCAGGTTAAGGGAAGTTGTTTATGGGGTCACACTCTGACCACACACACACACACACTGAAGTATAAAATAAAGACCGGGGCAGTTTCTCAGGCGCGAGTCTCTCAGTCGAGAGCTGCCCTTGCTAGCAAGTTCTGTGTGTTTCTTTTCTCTGAGTCTTTACTGAAGAAGTGTTTTAGAATATTTTCCCTAACACTAGGATTATTAAATACTTTAAAAAAAATATTTGCAGGCAGAGAGAACTAATAGAACAGTAAAGTTAAGACTTAGGAAGACAGGCGGGACATGGTTAGACTGTATAGAATTAGTTAAGATGTACATGAGGATTACGCCAACAGAGAATGGTCTGACTCTTTGAGATTATATATGTTAGAGCATTTAGAGTTCTAGTCTTCTGTAGTGATGATAGAAAAGCAGAAGAGAGAGCATATTAGCACATTAGATGCTTGAAATGTTTAAAAGTAAAGTAGTCATGAGAACAAATGATCTGCCAGATGATTCTGTTTCTCTGCAGGAGCAGAATCTGAAGTCTGGAGATTGGATGTTGATAAGGCCATGGAGAGGAAGTGCTGGTCCAGTCCATGATGGAAAGGTCCCTATCGGGTGTTGCTGACAACGACCACAGCAGTGAAGATTGCTGGAAGAAACACTTGGATGCATCAAGCGCATTGCAAGAAGGTGACACACATCCAGGCCAGCTCGGAGTAAGTGGCAGGAAGACTGGGTACAAAGGGGGGGGGGGAAAGCCTCCAGGGCCCTTCATCTCAATCCGGTGAAAAACCCAACTGAGCCACAGGTACTTATCTGAATGGCTGGGAATGTGCTGTGCATCTTCTTGAGCCTGTGGACCCAGAGTGGGATGACAGGGAGCGCACTGGAACAGAGCAAACCACACCCAGTACCCACATGGGTTTTCAACAACTACTGGTGGCAGTTTAAGAACACAACCGCTCACATAAACAACGAGACCAATGGTTATGCTTGTGATGCCACTGGCTACACATTCTTCTGGACTGTGGCCCTATAGCATCACTGAGAGCGAGACAGTTTGTTTGGTTGCCTTAGCAACACATCCAGGAGTAAACATACTTGGAACAGTGCCAACTTTTCAACTCCTCTGAACCAGAATGGAAGGTTGATTCACCAGTAGCCGGGAAGGTGAACTGCTCTGGTACGACAGACCTGCTAGTCTGACTTAAAGAATATGACTTGTTGCAGGACATTATACAGGGAGTGCAGAATTATTAGGCAAATGAGTATTTTGTCCACATCATCCTCTTCATGTATGTTGTCTTACTAACCCATGTACAGAACAGAGTTTGAATGAAAACAACGGAATTAGAATGAACAGAACAGAATTTGAATCAAAACAATGGAATTTGAATGAAAACAACAGAATTAGAATGAAAACAATGGAATTTTAAAACAAACAACAGAATTAGTGTGAAAACAACGGAATTTGAATGAAAACAACAGAATTAGAATGTAGAGAACAAAGTTTGAATGAAAAAAACGGAATTAGAATGTACAGAACAGAGTTTGAATCAAAACAACGAAATTTGAATGAAAACAACCGAATTAGAATGAAAACAATGGAATTGTAAAACAAACAAAAGAATTAGAATGAAAACATGTCATGGTCCTGGGCCATGTGGGCCCAGTATTCTTAGTTTCTTGTATTTTTGTATTTCGTTCCTTATTTAGGTCATGTTTCCTGAGTTGTCCTGTTATGTTGTTCCTTATTTGACTTCCCCTTGTGACTTTTATCCCCTGTGTGCCCCTCGATGTATCTGTGAGCCCTCATCTCCCCTCCTTGTGTTTCATTCCATGTTTCCCCAGCCCACTATGCCCGTGCTCTCTCTCTCCTCCTGTTTGCACCTCTGTGTACTTCCTGTTTTACTTTGACAGTCTCCCGTCAGTGTTGTTTACTCCTGCCATGTCTTGTTATGTTTATCTGTGTCAGCTGTGTTCCCATGTGTGGCCACTTCCGCTGATCATCCCTCTTGTGTATTTAGTCTCTGTGTTTCATGTAGTCTGTGTCGCGTCGTCTGTGTTCTCACCCCCATGTTTTCACGATCAGTCTTTTCCGTGATCATCTTCGTCTCCGAGTTTTCTTAGTTTGTTACAGTATTAGTTTTCCCAGTTTAGTTATAGTTTAGCCACGCTATCCCTGCTGTGTTTGTATTCCTGGGCCCTATTTCAGGAAGCCGGTTTAGTGGAAAAACTGAGTAAGTATACCCTGAGTTAACGAAAACTCTGGGTTTTCGGTTTCACAAAGCGAGTTCAGATGAAGCCTCAGTGAGTCACTATGACGACACACTCCGTGAAGCTAACCTGCCCCCTAGCAGGTTTACTACAACTAACCCTGACTGTCTCCGCCCCTTTGTCGGAAACCTGACAGTAGGAAGTGTCGGACATGGCGTGCCACTTCCTTGAAGAGCCAGTAGATCGTGAAGCCCAAATTCTCCGCAGAGCTCTCCGCCGGGAGAGAGTGATCAGAGCGCGTTTGGACATTCTATCATTTCCTGATGATTTTCTGTGCGAACGTTACCGTTTCTCAGCACAAGCTATAAGTTATTTGAATAACATCCTCAGGCCTAATATTACGCATGTGACACATCGCGGACATGCTCTCAGTCCATTACATATTATTTGTATTGCACTTCGGTTCTTTGCAAACGGGAGCTTTCTGTATAATATTGGTGACACTGAGCACGTTTCCAAGGCTACCGTCTGTCGGGCAGTCAGGAATGTTACAGTTGCACTGAAACGTCTCCTGTACTCGTTTGTGGTGTTCCCCGGTCATAGACCCACAAGATTTATCAAAGAGGGATTCCACAAAATTGCAGGTATCAGGATGAACAAAACTTAATTTATGATGTGGTGATACTTGGACTACTACTTAAATTTTACATTTATTCTCACGGTTCCCAGGCGTGATTGGCTGTATAGATGGCACTCACATTCCAATCATTGCTCCTTCAGTAAATGAAGTCTTTCCACAGCATTAATGTACAGGTACATAGTTCCCTGTAGCATTTCAAACTAACAAATTATTTCATTATAGTAATGGATGCTAATTTGTGTTCTCTGCACTGTGAAGATCATATATGATGCTGCCAACATTATCACAAATGTGGAAGCCAAGTGGCCAGGCTCTGTCCATGACTCACAAATATTCCGGGAATGTACACTGAGCACAAAATGTGGACATGGTGAGTTGAGAATACTTTAAAATATATAAAGACCAATTGCTTCAGGGACATTTGAACTGAAGTGTATCCTTCTGTCTTAGGAGAGTTCACTGGCTACTTGCTTGGTGATAGGGGGTATCCATGTTTACCCTATTTGCTTACCCCTTACCCTGACCCTGAACCGGGCCCACAGCAGCGATATAATCTGGCTAATTGCAGGACAAGAGCCAGAATTGAAATGACTATCGGAATGCTTAAGGCCCGGTTCCAGTGCCTGCAAAGACTCAGGGTCACCCCAGAAAGGGCATGTGACATTATTGTGGCATGTGTGATTCTCCACAACATTGCCACAATTAGAGGAGAACACTGTCCTTCTGAACCAAACATCAGCAGTGATCCAAACCATGAACATCCTGACCCTCCCACGGACATACAAGATGGAAGCGCAGTCAGAGACACCATATGTCACAATCATTTCCTTTGACCCATCACCTCAACACGTTGAAAGAAGAATAAACAGATTTTTTGTTCAACTGGCTTTATTGGTCGCCTGTATTTCCTGTACACAAAGTATTAAAAGATGTAAACCTCATAAAGTGTCTCTGTTGCTTCCTCCTCTGTAACAGCTGTCAATGTTTCTTCATTATTTTCCTGTAGTAGAGAAATAAACAACATTGCTGTTCTACTGTAAACTCATATAATCTGTGGAGTATTAAGAGTACTCACAACTGCATGTTGGTCTGGCTCAACAGGAGGCTGCACCAGATGCAGTACACCATCACCATCAACTGATAGAATATGAGGTTTATACAGGTCACTTATAACTTACAAGGGACCAAATGGCAATTAACAAACATACCAATCACCTTACACTTCATTGTCATTATGCTCTCAAAGACAACCAAGACTGAGGGAAGGCAAAATCAGTAGGAAAATAACTTCACTACAAAATAATTCATTATGGTAAAGAGTTTATCAGATGAATGAGCAGCACTGCAAAGGTGACTGTGAAGAAAGGATGTATGCACATCATGTATTATTTTGAATTTACCCCTTATGTAGGCACTTGTGTCTTGCGGGGTTATTGACTCAGAGGATGTCCCCGCAGAGATGCCTTCGGCCACAGGGCGCCCACTGTTTTGGCTGAGGGCCAACTGCTCAGCCTCTGTGAGTGGTGGTGGTGGAGGACCCCCACCTGTTTTTCGGGCCTCCGCTTTTTTTCTGTTGGCTATAACGGGCCACATTTGAGCATACAGAGTAAGCAAATATGTACTTGTAATGTGCTCAGATAATTTCAATGAGTGCTTACAGGAAGACAATTAATGTAGCCTCTAACTGCAATTGATTTACATGGGACAAACAGACCAAGCACTATGGCTCATAATACAATTACACCTTACCTGTTTGGACTATATTTTTATATTTCATTTTTACTTGCTGCCAGGCACGTTTGGGGCCTGTTGGGTTGCACCTGCGCTCACATCACATCACAAAATAAAATGTATAAAATAACAAATAAAATAACATATGATAAAATAACGTGTTAAATGGGTGGAAATCCCTAGATCAATGTTTATATTAACACTCACGCATTGACTCTGTCGGCTATGTTTTGCCATGCATGCTCCCTTTCTGTTGCAGCTGTGGCTGTGTTACTTTTTTCCACGGAATTTGCATGTTATCGGCATATGCTGCCATCAGAATTTCGGCCTCAAGCGCTGTAAAATACATTGACCGCGCCTTCTTTCCCTCCGTCTCCATGGTGACTCGCTTAATCTGTGCTCCGCTTATCAGGGCTTTATGTATCCTCGTCCGCGCGCTTCACTTGGGGTTAAAGCAACTCCGCGTTGACTGAACTAATTGTTATCAGCCTTTCTGAAACCGAATATTCCGAGTTGGACAGTTCGGGGTTACTCAACCCTGAGTTTTCTAAACCGGCTTCCTGAAATAGGGCCCAGGTCTTTAGCCATATTAAAGGCTCGCTTTCTGTTAAACTCACTCCCGACTACTCACTTGTGTACGCTCCTGGGTCCATAACACACACCACCGCACGGCCTGTCTCTGCAGACCGTGACAAAACAAAGGAATTAGAATAAAAAGAACAGAATTAGAATGTACAGGACAGAGTTTGAATGAAAACAACAGCATTTGAATGTACAGAACAGAGTTTGAATTCAAACAACGGAATTAGAATGTACAGAACAGAGTTTGAATCAAAACAATGAAATTTGAATGAAATCAACAGAATTAGAATGTACGGAACAGAATTAGAATGAAAACAACGGAATTTGAATGTACAGAAAAAAGTTTGAATGAATATAACGGAATTAGAATGTACAGAACAGAGTTTGAATGAAAAAAATGGAATTAGAATGTACAGAACAGAGTTTAAATGACAACAACGAAATTAGAATGTACAGAACAGAATTTGAATGAAAAAAATGGAATTAGAATGAACAGAACAGAGTTTGAATGAAAACAACAAAATTAGAATGTACAGAAAAGAGTTTGAATGAAAACAACGGAATTAGAATGTACAGAACAGAGTTTGAATGAAAACAATGGAATTTGAATCACAACAACAGAATTGAAATGTACAGAACAGAGTTTGAATGAAAAAAAATGGAATTAGAATGTACGGAACAGAGTTTGAATGAAAACAAAGGAATTAGAATGAAAAGAACAGAGTTTGAATGAAAACAACGGAATTAGAATGAACAGAACAAAGTTTGAATGAAAACAATGGAGTTATAATGTACAGAACAGAGTTTCAATGAAAACAACAGAATTAGAATGTACAGAACAGAGTTTGAATGAAAAAAAATGGAATTAGAATGTACGGAACAGAGTTTGAATGAAAACAAAGGAATTAGAATGAAAAGAACAGAGTTTGAATGAAAACAACGGAATTAGAATGAACAGAACAAAGTTTGAATGAAAACAATGGAATTAGAATGTACAGAACAGAGTTTCAATGAAAACAACAGAATTAGAATGTACAGAACAGAGTTTGAATGAAAACAACAGAATTTGAATGTACAAAACAGAGTTTGAATTCAAACAACAGAATTAGAATGTACAGAACAGAATTTGAATGAAAACAACGGAATTAGAATGAACAGAACAGAATTTGAATCAAAACAATGGAATTTGAATTAAAACAACAGAATTTGAATGAAAACAATGGAATTTGAATGAAAACAACAGAATTTGAATAGAAACAATGGAAGTTTAAAACAAACAACATAATTAGAATTAAAACAATGGAATTTGAATGAAAACAACAGAATTAGAATGTACAGAACAGAGTTTGAATGAAAACAATGGAATTTTAAAACAAACAACAGAATTAGAATCAAAACAACTGAATTTGAATGAAAACATCGGAATTAGAATGTACAGAATAGAGTTTGAATGAAAACAAAGGAATTAGAATGTACAGAACAGAATTTGAATGAAAACAACAAAATTAGAATCCACAGAACAGAGTTTGAATTCAAACAACGGAATTAGAATGTACAGAACAGAATTTGAATCAAAACAATGGAATTTGAATCACAACAACAGAATTGAAATGTACAAAACAGAGTTTGAAGGAAAACAACAGAATTAGAATGAAAACAATGGAATTTTAAAAGAAACAACAGAATTAGAATGAAAACAATGGAATTAGAATCTACAGAACAGGGCCCTATTTCAGGAAGCCGGTTTAGTGGAAAAACTGAGTAAGTATACCCTGAGTTAACAAAAACTCTGGGTTTTCGGTTTCACAAAGCGAGTTGAGCTGAAGCCTGAGTGAGTCACTATGACGACACACTCCGTGAAGCTAACCTGCCCCCTAGCAGGTTTACTACAACTAACCCTGACTGTCTCCGCCCCTTTGTCGGAAACCTGACAGTAGGAAGTGTCAGACATGGCGTGCCCCTTCCTTGAAGAGCCAGTAGATGTTGAAGCCCAAATTCTCCGCAGAGCTCTCTGCCGGGAGAGAGTGATTAGAGCGTGTTTGGACATTTTATCATTTCCTGATGATTTCCTGTGTGAACGTCACCGTTTCTCAGCACAATCTATAATTTATTTGAATAACATCCTCAGGCCTAATATTGCTCATGTGACACATCGCGGACATCCTCTCAGTTCTGTACATATTATTTGTATTGCACTTCGGTTTTTTGCAAACGGGAGCTTTCTGTATAATATTGGTGACGCTGAGCACGTTTCCAAGGCTACCGTCTGTCGGGCAGTCAGGAATGTTACAGTTGCACTGAAACGTCTCCTGTACTCGTCTGTGGTGTTCCCCGGTCATAGACCCACAAGATTTATCAAAGAGGGATGCCACAAAATTGCAGGTATCAGGATGACCAAAACTTAATTTATGGTGTGGTGATACTTGAACTACTACTTAAATTTTACATTTATTCTCACGGTTCCCAGGCGTGATTGGCTGTATAGATGGCACTCACATTCCAATCATTGCTCCTTCAGTAAATGAAGGAGACTATGTGAACAGGAAGTCTTTCCACAGCATTAATGTACAGGTACATAGTTCCCTGTAGCATTTCAAACTAACAAATTATTTCATTATAGTAATGGATGCTAATTTGTGTTCTCTGCACTGTGAAGATCATGATGCTGCCAACATTATCACAAATGTGGAAGCCAAGTGGCCAGGCTCTGTCCATGACTCACAAATATTCCGGGAATGTACACTGAGCACAAAATGTGGACATGGTGAGTTGAGAATACTTTAAAATATATAAAGACCAATTGCTTCAGGGACATTTGAACTGAAGTGTATCCTTCTGTCTTAGGAGAGTTCACTGGCTACTTGCTTGGTGATAGGGGGTATCCATGTTTACCCTATTTGCTTACCCTGACCCTGAACCGGGCCCACAGCAGCGATATAATCTGGCTAATTGCAGGACAAGAGCCAGAATTGAAATGACTATCGGAATGCTTAAGGCCCGGTTCCAGTGCCTGCAAAGACTCAGGGTCACCCCAGAAAGGGCATGTGACATTATTGTGGCATGTGTGATTCTTCACAACATTGCCACAATTAGAGGAGAACACTGTCCTTCTGAACCAAACATCAGCAGTGATCCAAACCATGAACATCCTGACCCTCCCACGGACATACAAGATGGAAGCGCAGTCAGAGACACCATATGTCACAATCATTTCTTTTGACCCATCACCTCAACATGTTGAAAGAAGAATAAACTGATTTTTTGTTCAACTGGCTTTATTGGTCGCCTGTGTTTCCTGTACACAAAGTATTAAAAGATGTAAACCTCATAAAGTGTCTCTGTTGCTTCCTCCTCTGTAACAGCTGTCAATGTTTCTTCATTATTTTCCTGTAGTAAAGAAATAAACAACATTGCTGTTCTACTGTAAACTCATATAATCTGTGGAGTATTACTCACAACTGCATGTTGGTCTGGCTCAACAGGAGGCTGCACCAGATGCAGTACACCATCACCATCAACTGATAGAATATGAGGTTTATACAGGTCACTTATAACTTACAAGGGACCAAATGGCAATTAACAAACATACCAATCACCTTACACTTCATTGTCATTATGCTCTCAAAGACAACCAAGGCTGAGGGAAGGCAAAATCAGTAGGACAATAACTTCACTACAAAATAATCCATTATGGTAAAGAGTTTATCAAATGAATGAGCAGCACTGCGAAGGTGACTGTGAAGAAAGGATGTATGCACATCATGTATTATTTTGAATTTACCCCTTATGTAGGCACTTGTGTCTTGCGGGGTTATTGACTCAGAGGATGTCCCCGCAGAGATGCCTTCAGCCACAGGGCGCCCACTGTTTTGGCTGAGGGCCAACTGCTCAGCCTCTGTGAGTGGTGGTGGTGGAGGACCCCCACCTGTTTTTCGGGCCTCCGCTTTTTTTCTGTTGGCTATAACGGGTCACATTTGAGCATACAGAGTAAGCAAATATGTACTTGTAATGTGCTCAGATAATTTCAATAAGTGCTTACAGAGGGGAAATTAATGTAGCCTCTAACTGCAATTGATTTACATCGGACAAACAGACCAAGCACTATGGCTCATAATACAATTACACCTTACCTGTTTGGACTATATTTTTATATTTCATTTTTACTTGCTGCCAGGAACGTTTGGGGCCTGTTGGGTTGCACCTGCGCTCACATCACATCACAACATAAAATGTATAAAATAACAAATAAAATAACATATGATAAAATAACGTGTTAAATGGGTGGAAATCCCTAGATCAATGTTTATATTAACACTCACGCATTGACTCTGTCGGCTATGTTTTGCCATGCATGCTCTCTTTCTTTTGCAGCTGTGGCTGTGTTACTTTTTTCCGCGGAATTTGCGTGTTATCGGCATATGCTGCCATCAGAATTTCGGCCTCAAGCGCTGTGAAATACATTGACCGCGCCTTCTTTCCCTCCATCTCCATGGTGACTCGCTTAATCTGTGCTCCGCTTATCAGGGCTTTATGTATCCTCGTGCGCGCGCTTCACTTGGGGTTAAAGCAACTCCGCGTTGACTGAACTAATTGTTATCAGCCTTTCTGAAACCGAATATTCCGAGTTGGACAGTTCGGGGTTACTCAACCCTGCGTAACGTTTTTCACTCTGAGTTTTCTAAAACAGTTTCCTGAAACAGGGCCCAGAGCTTGAATGAAAACAATGGAATTAGAATCTACAGAACAGAGTTTGAATTCAAACAACAGAATTAGAATGAACAGAACAGAATTTGAATCAAAACAATGGCATTTTAATGAAAACAACAGAGTTTGAATGAAAACAATGGAATTTTAAAACAAACAACAGAATTAGAATGAAAACAACGGAATTTGAATGAAAACAACAGAATTAGAATGTACAGAACAGAGTTTGAATGAAAAAAAAAAACGGAATTAGAATGTACAGAACAGAGTTTGAATGAAAACAACGGAATTAGAATGAACAGAACAGAATTTGAATGAAAACGATGGAATTTGAATGTACAGAACAGACTTTGGATGAAAACAACAGAATTAGAATGAACAGAACAGAATTTGAATCAAAACAATGGCATTTTAATGAAAACAACAGAGTTTGAATGAAAACAATGGAATTTTAAAACAAACAACAGAATTAGAATGAAAACAACGGAATTTGAATGAAAACAACAGAATTAGAATGTACAGAACAGAGTTTGAATGAAAAAAAAAAAACGGAATTAGAATGTACAGAACAGAGTTTGAATGAAAACAACGGAATTAGAATGAACAGAACAGAATTTGAATGAAAACGATGGAATTTGAATGTACAGAACAGAATTTGAATGAAAACAACGGAATTAGAATGTACAGAACAGAGTTTGAATGAAAACAACGGAATTAGAATGTACAGAACAGAATTTGAATTAAATCAATGGAATTTAAATGAAAACAAAAGAATTAGAATGAAAATAATTGAATTTTAAAACAAACAACAGAATTAGAATCAAAACAACGGAGTTTGAATTAAAACAACGGAATTAGAATGTACAG
This sequence comes from Aulonocara sp. 'chitande type north' Nkhata Bay, assembly GCF_057382095.1. Taxonomy (NCBI): domain Eukaryota; kingdom Metazoa; phylum Chordata; class Actinopteri; order Cichliformes; family Cichlidae; genus Aulonocara; species Aulonocara sp. 'chitande type north' Nkhata Bay. The sequence continues at coordinate 138,639 of NW_028234336.1, read as the reverse complement.
AATAGAGTTTGAATGAAAACAACAGAATTAGAATCAAAACAACTGAATTTGAATGAAAACATCGGAATTAGAATGTACAGAATAGAGTTTGAATGAAAAAAACGGAATTAGAATGAACAGAACAAAGTTTGAATGAAAACAATGGAATTAGAATGTACAGAACAGAGTTTCAATGAAAACAACAGAATTAGAATGTACAGAACAGAGTTTGAATGAAAACAACAGAATTTGAATGTACAAAACAGAGTTTGAATTCAAACAACAGAATTAGAATGTACAGAACAGAATTTGAATGAAAACAACGGAATTAGAATGAACAGAACAGAATTTGAATCAAAACAATGGCATTTTAATGAAAACAACAGAGTTTGAATGAAAACAATGGAATTTTAAAACAAACAACAGAATTAGAATGAAAACAATGGAATTTGAATGAAAACAACAGAATTAGAATGTACAGAACAGAGTTTGAATGAAAAAAAAAACGGAATTAGAATGTACAGAACAGAATTTGAATGAAAACGATGGAATTTGAATGTACAGAACAGAATTTGAATCAAAACAATGGAATTTGAATGAAAACAACAGAATTAGAATGTACAGAACAGAGTTTGAATGAAAACACCGGAATTAGAATGAACAGAACAGAATTTGAATCAAAACAATGGAATTTGAATGAAAACAACAGAATTAGAATGAAAACAACGGAATTTGAATGAAAACAACAGAATTAGAATGCAAAAAACAGAGTTTGAATGAATACAATGGAATTAGAATGTACAGAACAGAGTTTGAATGAAAACAACAGAATTAGAATGTACAGGGGCCCGTTCTTCGTACCTCGCTAAGTAGGTTAGCTGGATTTGATTGTTGACGATTTCGCGTCTTCTTGGATCGTTCGGTTCCCCGAAGATCATCCGGGACTTGCTGCCATAGCAACAGAGCCGTAAGCGTAAACCTGCTCGGGAGCAGGTTTACTTTATGTAAACAGGATTAGATCGCGGCCACGCAGGTATGTCCGCTTCATTTATACGAAAGCAACAGCGATATTCCACCACTGTTTCACCATAAATAAATAACATCAATGTAACTAAAGATAATGCAGCACTTGATCCTGTTATTGGTGTCACACAGATACATACAGGTCATTTCCTAAAAAAGGGAAATGTACTATTAACATTCTATTACATGTATGTGATTATTACAGATGTAATTCATATTTCAGAGTAGAGATGGCACGATACCACTTTTTTATGTCCGATACCGATACCGATATCATAAATTTGGATATCTGCCGATACCGATATGAATCCGATATAGTGTTTTTTAATCAACAAAACTGTTTTTTTAAATATCTTGCTGCATTTTGTATAAGTTCATACTCAAGTTTAAAACAACAACTACACTAAAGCTATTCTGTTATACCTGTATGCAAAAAAAAATATTTCATAGTTCAGCAATACTGATCAATCTAATAAACTTAAACCTACACCATCCTCCCTATTCTGGTATTTTAAAGAGTACTTAGCGTAAATATTAAGCAACCTAACTAATAGGGTTCCAACTCCCAGCAACAACAAGAATAAATAAATAAAAAATAGGGAAGCACCCCTCACGCTCCACCTCATGATGCTTAATCGACGTAATCAACCTTAATTTGATGCAGTGTGAAAAAAAATGCACAGAAATCAATTATTTTTCAAGAAATATTAAATAGATTCAACATCTTTCTTCAACAAAATTGCAGACTGCACAGATGGTACCGTCCCAAAGGAAAAAGTACTATAGCTTACTAGGGTATATATATTAGACACAGACTTGTGTGGGCAAATGCTCACATTCGATGGCGTCTGGCACGTTGGAGAGGTGTGCGCTTCACGGATGAATCATGGTTCACATTGTTCAGGGCAGATGGCAGCTGAGAATGTCCCAGTTCTTGCATGGCCAGCATACTCACCGGACATGTCACCCATTGAGCATGTTCGGGATGTGCTTGACCGGCGTATACGACAGCGTGTACCAGTTCCCACGAATATCCAACAACCTCGCACAGCCATTGAAGTGGAGTGGACTAACATTCCACAGGCCACAATTGACAATCTGATAGACTCCATGCGACGATGTGTTGCACTGCATGAGGCAAATGGTGGTCACACCAGATACTGACCGGTTCTGGGTCCCCAGACCCCCAATAGCGCAAAAAACTGCACATTCCAGGGTGGCCTTTTGTTGTGGGCAGTCTGAAGTACACCTGTGCACTATTCATGATGTCAGATCAGCATCCTGATGTGGCACACCTGTGAGGTGGGATGGATTATCTCAATATGGCAGATGTGCCCACTACCACACATTTGGACTGATTTGTGACCACTGTTTGGGAGGGATGGTTATATTGTGTATCTGGAATGAATTTTAGGTCTCTACGTCCATCCCATGGGGAATGGGAGCAGTAACAAAGGTGTTGCATTTATATTTTTGTTGAGTGTATATAAGAATGTATGAACAAAATACACAAGAAGTATAAATAAATATATACACAATAACAGCAGCAGTGATTTAAGTGATGAAGTGAAAACAATGTCCAGAATGTCCAGTGTGTGTGTAAGAACTATATGTGTGGGTCAGTACTGTGTGGTGGTGTGATTGTGATTGAGAGACCGTATCGCCTGCGGGAAGAAGCTCCTCCTCAGTCTCTCTGTGTTGGTCTTCAGGCAGCGGAATCGCTTTCGTGACCTCAACAGAGAGAACAGTCTGTTGTTGGGATGGCTGAGGTCTTTCACGATCTTCCTGGCCTTGGTCCAGCACTGCCTGCTGTAGATTGAGTGCAGGTCAGGGAGCTTGGAGCGGATGGTGCGCTCAGCTGATCGCACAACCCTCTGTAGAGCTCGTCTGTCCTGCATGGTGCTGTTCCCGAACCAGGTTAAGATGTTTCCCGTCAGGATGCTCTCTATGGTGCACGAGTAAAAGTTCCTGAGCACCTTGGAGGGCAGTTGGAAGTCTCTCAAGCGTCTGAGGTGGTAGAGACGCTGTCGGGCCTTTTTCACCACGGTGTTGATGTGACAGGACCATGACACGTCCTGGGTGATGTGAACTCCGAGGTATTTGAAGCTGTCCACTCTCTCCACTGGGCACTCGTTGATGACGGGGGTCTGGTAGTTCCTCTCCTGCTTAGTGCTGAAGTCCACTATCAGCTCCTTTGTCTTACTGACGTTTAGAAGGAGGAATTTTAAAACAAACAACAGAATTAGAATGAAAACAACGGAATTTGAATGAAAACAAAAGAATTAGAATGTACAGAACAGAGTTTGAATGAAAAAAAAACGGAATTAGAATTTGCAGAACAGAGTTTGAATGAAAACAACGGAATTTGAATGAACAGAACAGAATTTGAATGAAAACAACGGAATTAGTGTTTGAATGAAAAAAAACGGAATTAGAATGTACAGAACAGAATTTGAATCAAAATAATGGAATTTGAATAAAAAAAACGGGATTAGAATGTACAGAACAGAGTTTGAATGAAAAAAACGGAATTAGAATGAACAGAAGAGAGTTTGAATGAAAACAACAGAATTTGAATGTACAGAACAGTATTTGAATGAAAACAACGGAATTAGAATGTGGAGAACACAGTTTGAATGAAAACAACGGAATTAGTGTTTGAATGAAAAAAACGGAATTAGAATGAACAGAACAGAATTTGAATGAAAACAATGGAATTTGAATGAAATCAACAGAATTAGAATGAAAACTATGGAATTTTAAAACAAACAACAGAATTGAAATGTACAAAAACACAGTTTGAATGAAAACAACGGAATTAGAATGTACAGAACACAGTTTGAATGAAAACAACGGAATTAGAATGTACAGAATAGAATTTGAATCAAAACAATGGAATTTGAATAAAAAAAACGGGATTAGAAGGTACAGAGCAGAGTTTGAATGAAAACAATGGAATTAGAATGTACAGAAGAGAGTTTGAATGAAAACAACAGATTTTAATTTACAGAACACAGTTTGAATGAAAACAACAGAATTTGAATGAACAGAATAGAATTTGAATGAACAGAATAGAATTTGAATGAAAACAACGGAATTAGTGTTTGAATGAAAAAAACGGAATTAGAATGAACAGAACAGAATTTGAATCAAAACAATGGAATTTGAATGAAATCAACAGAATTAGAATGTACAGAACAGAGTTTGAATGAAAACAACGGAAATAGAATGTACAGAAAAGACTTTGAATGAAAACAACGGAATTTGAATGAAATCCACCGAATTAGAATGAAAACAATGGAATTTTAAAACAAACAACAGAATTGAAATGTACAGAACAAAGGTTGAATGAAAACAACGGAATTAGAATGTACAGAACACAGTTTGAATGAAAACAACGGAATTAGAATGAACAGAACAGAATTTGAATCAAAACAATGGAATTTGAATGAAATCAACAGAATTAGAATGAAAACAACGGAATTTTAAAACAAACAACAGAATTAGAATGTACAGAACACAGTTTGAAGGAAAACAACGGAATTAGAATGTACAGAACACAGTTTGAAGGAAAACAACGGAATTAGAATGTACAGAACACAGTTTGAATGAAAACAACGGAATTAGAATGAAATCAACAGAATTTGAATGAAAACAATGGAATTTGAATGAAATCAACAAAATTAGAATGAAAACAATGGAATTTTAAAACAAACAACAGAATTGAAATGTACAAAACACAGTGTGAATGAAAACAACGGAATTAGAATGAACAGAACAGAATTTGAATCAAAACAATGGAATTTGAATGAAATCAACAGAATTAGAATGAAAACAATGGAATTTTAAAACAAACAAAAGAATTGAAATGTACAGAACAGAGTTTGAATGAAAAAAACGGAATTAGAATGTACAGAACAGAGTTTGAATGAAAACAACGGAATTAGTGTTTGAATGAAAAAAACGGAATTAGAATGTACAGAACAGAGTTTGAATGAAAACAACGGAATTAGAATGTACATAACACAGTTTGAATGAAAACAACGGAATAAGAATGAACAGAACAGAATTTGAATCAAAACAATGGAATTTGAATGTAGAGAACACATTTTGAATGAAAACAACGGAATTAGAATGAACAGCACAAAGTTTGAATGAAAACAACGGAATTAAAATGTACAGAAAAGACTTTGAATGAAAACAACGGAATTAACATGAAAACGATGGAATTTGAATGAAAACAACAGAATTTGAATGAAAAAAACAATGGAATTAGAATGAAAACAACGGAATTTTAAAACAAACAACAGAATTGAAATTCTGAAATCCTAATTGCCACGGCTGGATTTCTTGGAATTTGGTTTCGGTTTGGGAGTTTATTTGTGGATTTGTGCAAATGTATGTGCATTCATGTGTGCCTGCTTGGAGATCATAGGTTGGCTGGTAGGGTGGACCTCTGCGCATAATCACATGTATGTGCAAGCATTGCCACGGCTGGATTTCTTGGAATTTGGTTTCTGTTGGGGAGTTTATCTCTGGATGTTTGCAAATGTATGTGCATTCATGTGTGCCTGTGTAGAGATCTGAGGTTGGCTGGTAGGGTGGACCTCTGCGCATAATCACATTTGTGTGCAAACATTTCCGTGTTTGGATATCTTGGAATTTTGTTGATTTGTAGGAGTTTATCTCTGCATGTGTGCACATGTATGTGCATTCATGTGTGCCTGCGTGGAGATCTGAGGTTGGCTGGTAGGGTGGACCTCTGCGCATAATCACATTTGTTTGCAAACATTTCCATGTCTGCATTTCTTGGAATTTGGTTTCTTTGGGGGAGTTTATCTGTGGATGTGTGCAAATGTATCTTCATTCGTGTCTGCCTGCGTGGAGATCTGAGGTTGGCTGGTATGGTTGACCTCTGCGCATAATCACATTTGTGTGCAAACATTTGCAAACGTCCTACACACCACACTCAGCCACGTGGACAAGAAACAGGGTAACTATGTGCGAATGCTGTTTGTTGATTACAGTTCAGCGTTTAACACAATAGTGCCCTGCAGACTGTTCACAAAGCTCAGGGATCTGGGACTTAACAGCCGTCTGTGTGCATGGGTGTTGGACTTCCTCACTGGCAGAACTCAGGTGGTGAGGGTGGGCAGGTGCTTCTCCAACAGCATCACCATCAACACAGGAGCACCTCAGGGATGTGTCCTCTCGCCACTGCTCTACTCCCTCTACACTTCAGACTGTGTGGCCACCCATGGCTCCAACACCATTGTGAAGTTTGCTGACGACACAGTGGTGTTGGGTGCCATCTCCAACAACGATGAGGCGGCCTACATGGATGAAGTGAAGAATCTGGCATCGTGGTGCCAGGACAACCACCTCCAGCTGAACGTCAGCAAGACCAAGGAGCTGGTGGTGGACTTCAGAAGGGGTCAGCACAGAGACTACAAGCCCATTATCATCAATGGAGCTCCAGTGGAGAGGGTGCAGTCCTTCAAGTATCTTGGTGTCCACATCTCCTCAGACCTGACATGGGCTGCCCACATTCAGGTCCAGACCAAAAAGGCTAGGCAGCGCCTGTATCACCTTCGACAACTGAGGAAGTTCAGGGTCTCTCCAAAGATCCTCAGGATTTTCTATACAGGTGCTGTGGAGAGCATCCTCACACAGAACATGACATCGTGGTTTGGGAACAGCTGTGTGAAGGACCAAAAAGCTCTCCAGAGAGTGATCCGTACAGCAGAACGCTGCTGCAGGATTGCTCTCCCCCCGCTTCAGGACACCTACACCAGGAGATGCCGGACTAGAGCAGCGCAGATACTGAAGGACCCGTCCCATCCTGGCAACAAACTGTTCCAACTTCTGCAATCTGGTAGAAGGTTCCGCATCTTCCGGGCAAGGACAGAGAGACTCAAGAGGAGCTTCTATCCCCAAGCCATCCGTGCCCTAAACACACACACCCGCCCTCTCACATCATCTATAATTGACTGAGACAGGACTCTCTTCCAGACACTAAACCAAGGCACAATGTACATTCCAAATTCCTTTAATTTTAAATATGTTTATATTGTCTATCCTGTAAAATAGTCAGATGTCTATTCATATTAATGTACAGAATTCACCTGCTTGCTGCTACTACTGCACATTCACCCAGTGTATATAGTATATATATATATATTTATAATGTTCTTCCTCTACACCCCCCCCCCCCCCCCAAATTTTTGCACATGTCGAGGAGCGTGTCAGGCCACATTTCACTGTGTGTTATACTTGTATAACTATGCATGTGACAAATAAAGAACCTTGAACCTTGAACCTTGAACCTTGAAACATTTCCATATTTGGAGGTTTTGGAATTTGGTTTCTTTGGGGGAGTTTATCTATGGATGTGTGCAAATGTATGAGCATTCATGTGTGCCTGCGTAGAAATCTGAGGTTGGCTGTTATGGTGGACCTCTGCGCATAATCACATGTGTGTGCAAGCATTGCCACGGCTGGATTTCTTGGAATTTGGTTTCTTTGGGGGAGTTTATTTGTGGATTTGTGCAAATGTATGTGCATTCATGTGTGCCTGCGTGGAGATCTGAGGTTGGCTGGTAGGGTGGACCTCTGCGCATAATCACATGTATGTGCAAGCATTGCCACGGCTGGATTTCTTGGAATTTGGTTTCTGTTGGGGAGTTTATCTCTGGATTTGTGCAAATGTATGTGCATACATGTGTGCCTGCGTGGAGATCTGAGGTTGGCTGGTAGGGTGGACCTCTGCGCATAATCACATTTGTTTGTAAACGTTTCCATGTCTGGATTTCTTGGAATTTGGTTTCTTTGGTGGAGTTTATCTCTGGATGTGTCATGGTCCTGGGTCGTTGACCCAGTGTTTTGTGTTTATTCTGATTTGTATTAGTTTAGGGTTGAACCTGAAGTTGATGTATATTCAGCCCTACCTGTGTCTGTCCTTGGTGCTCTGTTCATGTCCCCGTGTTGTGTTGCAAATCAGTCTGTGTTTCCTGCTTTACTTTGAAGGCTCGTGTTCTAGATTTCCTGTTTTGTTCTGAAAGTCTGTTTCTGTTGTCATTGTGTTCAGCTTGTCTCCTCCGGTTCTCATGTGTATTACGTTCAGCTGTTCTTCCCTCCTGTGTGTGATTACCTGATTACCTTGTGTGTGTATATTTAGTGGGTGTTTGGTCTGTGTTCGTTGTCGGCTCGTCTGCATTCATCTGTGTTTCTTGGTATCCTGTTCCTTAGTCTGCGTCTCTCTGCTCCCCTCTCCGTTTTGTAGATTTCAGGTTTGCTCTTTAGTTTCTCCCAGTTTAGGTTTGTCATTACTCATTGCCTGTTTTTGCCACTGCCACCGTATAAATAAACTTCACTCGTATCATCAGTTTGCTGCATTTTGGGTCCTCCTTTTCCTCCACTCCACACGGCTCACTCCGCCAGCCGTGACAGTACGAGCCGACCAAACATGGACCCAGCAGCTTTGTCTGGAGAGAGCGACCTCGCACACATCCGACGCCTGATGGACTGGGTAACCCACACCACCAACGCAAGGGCACAAGTGGTGGGGTTAAAAGCCATCGAAGCAATATTGGAAGAAAATCCCTACCTCTGCCAGCTTAAGGGAGTTTCAGGCTTAATTTGCAACCTGCATAAAGCCCGGGGGGTGGTGCGAGCTCGGGAATCCACAGACTTTGTCCAGCAGCAGCGGATTACGGCCGCCCCGGAACAGTCACGTCAGCTTCTCCCGGCGGAGGTTTTGCCCGGCCCGCCGGAGGTGTTGCCCGGCCCGCCGGAGGTGTTGCCCAGGAGGAAGTGACGATCGCGCCGTCGGCGCGTCACCCCACAGCTGGATATTGGAACTTCAGAACTGCCAGCTGTGGTGAGTGAGAAGGACCTTTTTTCTGTCTTGGACTGTGGAACAGTTTATCCAGGGGTTTTGTTTGGTGAAACAGACGACAAGGAGGACTGTTTGTTGCCTGTTCATTCTCCTGCTGAGCTGTCTTTACCTCGTTTAGCTGCACAGCCGCAAGCAACGCGGACTCCGGTATCTCCGCTAGCCCAGTCATCCATGCCGTCTCCGTCTTCACAGACTCCCTCTGTACGGGAGGTTGCGTCCGTGCCTCCCATTTTTGACTCTTTTTCTAGTACGTATTATTTGCAGAGAGACAAACACGTTAAAAATGCAATCGTTCCTCAACAGCTGGCTAGTTTAGAGACTGTTACTTGCTCCAGGGCCTCCCCAGAGGCTGGGTTCCAGCCCCCAGCTGACTCTGGACCCCTGGAGGTTAAGAAGCCAGCTGAGGACTGCACCGGACTGTCGCTGCCTGAGCTGAGTCACTGCTCAGTGCAGCTGCAGTCTGCTTTGTGTTTGCCAGAGGCCCGTGTGCCTGCTGGTTCTGTTGCGTCCCTGCCAGAGGCCCATGTGCCTGCTGGTTCTGACCTGTTCCTGCCAGAGGCCCGTGCGCCTGCTGGTTCTGACCTGTTCCTGCCAGAGGCCCGTGCGCCTGCTGGTTCCGATCTGTCCCTGCCAGAGGCCCGTGCGCCTGCTGGTTCCGATCTGTCCCTGCCAGAGGCCCGTGCGCCTGCTGGTTCTGTTGCGTTCCTGCCAGAGGCCCGTGCGCCTGCTGCTTCTAACCTGTGTGTTCCAGGGGCCCCGGTGCCCACTGGTCCAGAGACTGTTTTCGCTGGGGGGCCCGAGGAGCCCGTCCAGCCCCAAGACTCGTCAGCTGGAGGGCCCGAGGAGCCCGTCCAGCCCCAAGACTCGTCAGCTGGGGGGCCCGAGGAGCCCGTCCAGCCTTCTGCCTCATCATCCTCGCCCGCTGCAGTCTCATCATCCTCGCCCGCTGCAGTCTCATCACCCTCGCCCGCTGCAGTCTCATCACCCTCGCCCGCTGCAGTCTCATCAGTCTCATCAGTCTCATCAGCTTCGCCTGGTCCAGCCTCATCAGTCTCATCAGCTTCGCCTGGTCCAGCCTCATCAGTCTCATCAGCTTCGCCTGGTCCAGCCTCTGCCTCAGCTTCGCCTGGTCCGGCCTCTGCCTCAGCTTCGCCTGGTCCGGCGTCTGCCTCAGCTTCGCCTGGTCCGGCCTCTGCCTCAGCTTCGCCTGGTCTGGCCTCTGCCTCAGCTTCGCCCACGCCGTCGCCTGGTCCGGCCTCTGTGTCTGCCTCGCCTGGTCCGGCCTCTGCGTCTGCCTCGCCTGGTCCGGCCTCTGCCTCGCCCACGCCGTCGCCTGGTCCGGCCTCTGCGTCTGCCTCACCCACGCCGTCGCCTGGTCCGGCCTCTGCGTCTGCCTCGCCTGGTCCGGCCTCTGCGTCTTCCTCGCCTGGTCCGGCCTCTGCGTCTGCCTCGCCTGGTCCGGCCTCTGCGTCTGCCTCACCTGGTCCGGCCTTCGCGTCTTCAGCTTCGCCTGGTCCAGCCTCTGCTTTGGTCTCGTCTGGTGCTACGAAGGCCACACCGCCATCGGGTCCCGGACTGCCGTCTCGACATCAGCGGTCGTCTGTCAGGCCGCTGGTGGAGCGTCATCGTCGATATGGATGACCGCCTAGACGCCACCGCTGCCTTCCGCTCGGTCGGCTTATGGATCTGCGTCGCCGACGTGGCCGGCCTCAGAAGATGAACTGTCCTGGACTTCTGAGTTGTCAGCCTCCGGGCCGGCCTCCTGAACTGTGTTTTGTTCTCGTACTCCAGCATGTGTGTTTTTGTTTTGGACAATTCCCTCGGTTCGCTGGAGCTTGTTTTGTTCGGTGTTGGTCCCTCCGTCCTGGGCCCCCGCCGCCCGCCCTGGGTTGGTCGTCTGTTGTGGGCTGTCTGGAGCCAGCCCTTGGAGGGGGGGTACTGTCATGGTCCTGGGTCGTTGACCCAGTGTTTTGTGTTTATTCTGATTTGTATTAGTTTAGGGTTGAACCTGAAGTTGATGTATATTCAGCCCTACCTGTGTCTGTCCTTGGTGCTCTGTTCATGTCCCCGTGTTGTGTTGCAAATCAGTCTGTGTTTCCTGCTTTACTTTGAAGGCTCGTGTTCTAGATTTCCGGTTTTGTTCTGAAAGTCTGTTTCTGTTGTCATTGTGTTCAGCTTGTCTCCTCCGGTTCTCATGTGTATTACGTTCAGCTGTTCTTCCCTCCTGTGTGTGATTACCTGATTACCTTGTGTGTGTATATTTAGTGGGTGTTTGGTCTGTGTTCGTTGTCGGCTCGTCTGCATTCATCTGTGTTTCTTGGTATCCTGTTCCTTAGTCTGTGTCTCTCTGCTCCGCTCTCCGTTTTGTAGATTTCAGGTTTGCTCTTTAGTTTCTCCCAGTTTAGGTTTGTCATTACTCATTGCCTGTTTTTGCCACTGCCACCGTGTAAATAAACTTCACTCGTACACAGCAAATTCAAAAGTGTTAAATTTTTTGGTGTTAATAGTCTTCTTGCAAAAGTAGAGTTAATTTTACTCTAAGCAGAGTCACATTCTTTTAATGTAACTCTGAGGTGTAAAATGATAGTAGTTAAAATCGAGTGTTAAAAATGAGTGTTTCTCTGTCAAATCTGGAGGTGTTACAATGGAAACATTAACTCTTGACCTCTTAACTCTGAACTCCTAGAGGAGCTATGACACCAATAGAGTAAATTCACAGACTCCGCCCCCAGCACGGCTCCAATCGAAGCTGAAGTGAAGCCGTTTCGGAACATTTTGCTCTACATATTTGAGTTGTTTGCCATGCTTGGTAAGTCATTTTTTCAAAGATTGTTTCAATTATTATCATGAGCTTTTACTTCTGTGGCTCTTTGGCGTTGAGACAAAGCTGTGTGAAAGGCATTAGCCATGTTGCTCGCTGATAGCATAATAACATGTTTTAGCTAGCTGAAAGGTATTGTTTGCGGGCAAATACCACAGCCTTGAAAAAAAGCTTGCATGTGAATTTTCAGTCAAACTTTTGGTCAAATACACCTAAAACAATGTCTAGAATGTGAAATGTTGGTATAATGGTGCTACATGAAGCCTGAAAACAATCGCCCATAAAAAAAAATCAAAAAACGAGCAAACAGCAGTAGCAGACGTCCTGACTGGGTTCTACGTTAGCATTTAGATCCCTCCAGAGTTTTGTGCACACGGTTTAGGTAAAAATTAAAAAGGTTGAGGTTTTACATTTAGTTCAGTATTACCTGTTTCCTGTGTCTTTGTGTTTTGGGAAAATACTTTACACAAGTAATGGCTCAAAGAGTATTCCTTTTTTTTTTTTTTTACTGTGCTGCAATTGTTTACTGGATTATTTGTGCCATTAATTAGTGTCAACTAATTTTTATTCAATCTCCACACAGGATATGCTTGTGAAGATGGAATATGGGGGAGAGCAGAAGTGCGTTGAAGTTCCACAAAGGGATGAATGAAGGACATGCATATTGTATTGAAGAAATAAGTGATGAGAATGCTGTTATTTGCATTTACCATGTCAGACCTTTTGATAAACAAAATTCTAATGAAAGTGAGAACATGTATACCGTTACATCTTTCAGAAAATGTTTTGAAATTGTGGTGCACAGTTCAGAATAAATGTTTTTCAAAAACCATTGCATCTTTTTAGTAAATGTTTATTTCCAAAAGAAATTTCTAGAAGTTCAGAACAGTAAAATTCCCGCTTTTTAGAATGAATTAGAAGATAACTCTTAAGTAGTTAAACTAAAATACTCTTTGAGAGTTAATATATAAACTCTTAACACTAAGTGTTAAATTATCAACTCCAGACAGATTTGGTGTTTAACACTAAATCAGAGTTAATGTACGAACTCTTCAAAAAGAGTTAAATTAACACTCTCTGGTGTGGACCCATATAGACACTTTAATAGTGTTGAAATGGAGTGGAGTAAGTGCATATGAGAGCATGAGGGTGGGAATGGATGTTTGTATTTGTGTGTGCCTGTATGTCTGTGTCTATATGTCAGGTTGGCTATCAGACGCCACCTCTCTGGGGACATCTCAGGCCCTCCAAGGTTTGGAGGCCTATCTCCCCCCACCACCACTTCCCCTGCCAGTGGCGGACTCCCTCAGACATCGGTGCGTTGGTGGTTCTTTGTGTCTGGGGATGGGCGTCCAGGTACACGCCGGCTCACTCCTTGGCGGCCGCTTATCGGGGCCTGGAGCCTGGGGCTCGCTCGGGCCACTTCGGAGGTGGGGTGCCCTCAGCCTCTCGGCCTGGGGCTCGGTCACTCAGGCACAGCTGGCTGCCGGCGGAGCTCACGGGCGCGTCACTGCAACTCCCCCTGGCTTCTGCTCCGCGGGTGCTGGGTGAACCCTCATCTGGGACTCTCCTCAGCTCTTTCTGGGACAGTGGTGCGGCTGCCCCTCTGTTAGTCTACCTTGGTCTCTTGTGTTCTGGGGGCCTCTGGATGTCTGGAGTTTTGATCTCCTCCATACCTGCTTCATGCCCTGGAGGACGGGGCTGTGGCCCCCCCACACCCTCTAGCAGATCATTACATGAAGGAACCTTTTAAAAAAACAAGCGCGCCCATGCTCACAGGTGCACACACGGGTGATCACACCCACAAACTACACCCTTTTGGCTCCTACCTCAAAGCACACTGTGTTCTGTTGATCTTATGTGCTGCACAATAATGTTTAATATTTAGTATTTACTGTCATATTCCCATATATCATTGTGATGTTGTTTATTCTATTACTCTTGTTCGCTTCGGCTTGTTTTCTTTTTTCTTTCTCAACAGGTGATCCAGGTGATCGATATATGCATTTTTTCTTTTTTTTCCTGCCCATTCTGTTGGTTTTTGTTTTTTGCCCTTCTCCCCCGTCCCTCTTCTCAGCTGTTTCTCTTTCCCTCTTTCTTTCTCTCCTTCTTTCTCCAGTCAAGTCTGTCCCGTATACAGCAAGTGAAAATAAAATAAACAATAAAAGGTGAATCAAATGGACCATTATGGCAAGGCTGGGATGGTCCATTTGGTAAAGTAAATCCGTTGGGCATCTTTCTTTGCTTTTAGACAATAATTCTGATGGCAAAAGAGCCAAACGGGACAGGCCAAAAAAAAAAAAAAAAATAGTGTTGAAATCAAATCCGACAGTGTTAATTTGGACATGCTGGATTTGCTGTGTATGATCAGTTTGCTGCATTTTGGGTCCTCCTTTTCCTCCACTCCACACGGCTCACTCCGCCAGCCGTGACAGGATGTGTGCAAATGTATGTGCATTCATGTGTGCCTGCGTGGAGATCTGAGGTTGGCTGGTAGGGTGGACCTCTGCGCATAGTCACATTTGTGTGCAAACATTTCCATGTTTGGAGGTTTTGGAATTTGGTTTCTTTGGGGGAGTTTATCTATGGATGTGTGCAAATGTATGAGCATTCATGTGTGCCTGCGTAGAAATCTGAGGTTGGCTGTTAGGGTGGACCTCTATGTAACTAACAGTGAAGTGTTCCAATGTTTTTCTTTTGTTTATATTTGTAAGTTCTTTTAATTGTGGAACTTGGAGTTTATGACAGAGGAGATTTCTACTGTCAAACTGCAGCAGAAAGCCATCCTGGACCTGGTCGAGGAAGTTAAGGCTCTCCGCATCCAGAACGCCGAGAAGGATCGGCGGCTGGCGTACCTGGAGAACAGAGTGGCGGATTTGGAGCAGTACACCCGGATGAACGATGTTATCATCACGGGGCTTCGCATCAAACCCCGGTCATACGCCCGGGCGGTCGCCACTGACAATGTAGGAGGGCCAAGAGAGGAAGATGTCAACTCCACGGAGCATCAAGTGGTTACCTTTCTACGGTCCAAAGGTGTGGAAGTGGATTATAACAACATTGAGGCTTGCCACCCTCTACCCCGAAAAAATGACAGTGACAAACCAGCCATCATTGTGAGATTTGCAAACAGAAAACAGAAAACAGCACTGTTAAAACAAGGAAGGAAACTGAAAGGATCCGATGTCTTCATGAACGAACATCTGATAAAAAGAAATGCGGACATTGCCAGGAAAGCACGTTACTTGAAGAAACAGGGAAAAATTCAAAATACATGGACCACCAACTGCAAAGTATTCATTAAACTCAATGGAACACCGGAACAAGCCAAAGTGTTGGTCATCAGAAATATGGAAGAGCTGGACAAATACTGAGGTCAACTTACTCTGGAGGTATGAATACACATGTGACGTGGCACACAACACAACACATGGCACAGTCCAAAAGAACTTCATCTGCATCCGGCAACAATATCAACATAACTCATTGGAATTCTCTTTATGATAATCTGGAACTGAGAACATTTCAATACACAGACCATAATGTTCTAGACTTAGAAAAGGATATAGACCCGGAAAATAATTTCTTCTACAACATCAGCTGTAACTGCTGCTACTTCACTGATGAACAGTTTAAGCACACCATCAACACGGAAAATAAATTATCAATAATCCATTTTAACAGCAGAAGTCTGTATGCCAACTTCAACAATATAAAGGAATATCTAAATGAGTTGACAAATCCATTTGGAATTATTGCCATTTCTGAAACATGGATCAATGCGGAGAAAGGAATGGACTTTGGACTGGAGGGATATGAAGTGAATTTTGTAAATAGAAGGAACAAGAGTGGAGGGGGAGTAGCTGTGTATGTGGATAAAAACCTAAACTACAAGGTGGTAGAAAGTATGACAACTGTAATTGATAATTTACTAGAATGTATAACAATTGAAATTTATAAGGAAAAAGAAAAAAATGTAATAATTAGCTGTATATATAGAACACCTGGCTCTAGTATTCAAGTATTTAATGACTTCATAGAGGAAATATTCTCTAAAACAAATCAAAAAGTTATGTTTATCTGTGGTGATTTTAATATTGACCTGTTGAATCCAAAAAAGCATAAAATGAGCGACGAATTCCTAAACACTATGTACAGTTTGAGTTTACATCCTAAAATAACCAGGCCTAGTAGAATTACTCCACATTGTGCCACCTTACTTGACAATATTTTCACTAACAATATGGAAAACAACATTGTGAGTGGATTATTAATTAATGACATCAGTGATCACCTACCAGTTTTTGCAGTTTATGACACTAATTATAAGAAAAATCAGCATGAAGAACAACTGAGATACAGACGTGTAAGGACGGAAGAAACGATGACTGCATTTAAGAACGATCTATTAAATCAGGACTGGGACAATGTGCACAAAGAAGCTGATATTGATATTGCATATGGCATATTTTTAAGAATATTCATGGAGTTGTACGATAAAAACTGTCCAACAATAAAATACAACAGAAAGCACAAATATTCAGATAGACCATGGCTCACTAAGGGTTTACAAAATGCATGTAAAAAGAAAAATACACTCTATAGGGAATACCTAAAACAAAGAACAAAAGAAGCTGAAAATAAATATAAAAAATACAAAAATAAGTTGACCAATATTATACGTGTATGTAGAAAGGAGTATTATAGTAAAATATTGAACAACAATAAACATAATATGAAAGGAATATGGGATGTTTTAAACGGTATCATTAAAAATAATTCTGGACAACAAAGTTATCCACAATACTTTATCGATAATGGCAATATTATGGAAAACACTGCTGATAAGGTCAACAGCTTTAATCATTATTTTGTAAATATTGGACCAAAACTGGCAGAACAAATTCCTGAGTCACTGCCATCAGTAGACTGTAGTGAAAACCTGATTGATAGGAACCCTAACTCAATGTTCCTCACATCAGTGGAGGAAAAAGAAATAATTGACATTGTACACATGTGTAAATATAAAACATCTACTGATTGTAATGATATTGACATGAAAATCGTCAAGAAGGTCATTGAAGGAATTGTAGGACCTCTAACATATATTTGCAACTTATCATTTCAGACGGGAAAAGTGCCAAACAAAATGAAAATAGCTAAAGTTGTGCCGCTGTATAAAACCGGGGATAGACGCCACTTCACAGGCCTGTTTCTTTACTACCACAATTCTCCAAAATCCTAGAAAACCTGTTTAATAAACGATTAGACAAATTCTTAGATAAATATAAATTACTCTCTGACAGTCAATATGGATTCAGATCAAAAAGATCAACATCTCTGGCATTAATCGAATCAATTGAGGAGATTACGAATGCTATAGATCAGAAACAGTATGCAGCTGGAGTATTTCTGGATCTCAAGAAAGCATTCGACACAATCAATCATGACATATTAATTAATAAACTGGAACGGTATGGGATTAGGGGGGTTGTACTGCAATGGGTGAAAAATTATTTAAGTGACCGGAAACAATTTGTGAAGCTGGGTGTCCATTCCTCATCATGCTTGGACATTGCTTGTGGTGTTCCACAAGGCTCTGTACTGGGTCCAAAATTATTTATTATTTATATAAATGATATTTGTAAGGCATCTGATATATTAAAATTAGTATTATTGGCAGATGACACAAATATTTTTTGTTCTGGGGGGAATCTAAAGGAGCTGCTGGATACAATTACTTCAGAAATGTGCAAAATTAAAAAATGGTTTAACAGGAACAAACTATCGCTAAATCTAAGTAAAACTAAAATTATCTTATTTGGGAATTCCCTTAGAAATGCACAAGTGCAGATTCATGTAGATGGTGTGGAAATTGAAAGAGTACTTGAACATAAGTTTCTTGGTGTGATTATAGATGATAAATTAAACTGGAAGTCTCATATAAATCATATACATAACAAAATTTCAAGAAGTGTCTCAATCTTGAGTAAAGTAAAACACATTCTGGACCACAAATCACTCCACATTCTCTATTGTTCCCTGATTGCACCGTATTTGAATTACTGTGCAGAGGTTTGGGGCAATACTTACAAATGTTCGCTATCATCAATCTTTATATTACAAAAAAGGGCCATAAGGATAATCCATAAAACTGGTTACAGAGATCATACAAATCCACTATTCTTAAAATCAAAAATTCTAAAATTCACAGATCTGGTTCATTTTCTCACAGCACAAATTATATATAAAGCAATAAATAACCTGCTTCCTGACAATATTCTAAAAATGTTTTCTAAAAGGGAACGGGGATACAATTTGAGGGGGGAATTAAATTTAAAACATCCTCGTATCCGTACAACATTAAAAAGTTTTTGCATCTCTGTGTGTGGAGTGAAGCTGTGGAACAGAATAAGTAAAGATATGAAGCAATGTCCAAGCATGGCGCAGTTTAAAAAGCGGTTTAAGGATATGGTTTTTACAGGGTACAGGGAAAAGGTAGAGATTTGATAGTGTCAAGGCTCGGCTGTGTGGCAGGCAGGAGGAGGACCCAAACGCAAAACTCACAGACACGGGGATGAACTCAAAATCACAGCTTTAATGCTGGAATGGCAGAACATAGGAAATACAAAACTAAACTGGGAAAAGTAAACTAACATACGCAGAGAGACACAGGGAGATCCACACAACATGAGGGACGACGTCACACTGAACAGAGGGAGACGCAGACAGAAATACACAGAGGGTTAACGAGGGAAGTGGGAACACACGGGGAACACAGGTGACACTGATAATCATAACGAGACAGGGCGGGGTGAACTGAACACTGACGGGAGAGGTGAAACAGGAAGTACAGGAGGAGAGAGAGCACGAGTAGAACACCAACGTAACAGGCAGGGGAGACATGGAATAAACACGAAAGGGGACGAGGGCTCATAAATACATAGAGGGCACACAGGGGGAAGAGAGAGCACGGGGAGAACTTAGACATAATGGGCAGGGGAAGCATGGAATAAAATACAAACATACAAGGAAACTAAGAACACTGGGCCAACATGGCCCAGGACCATGACAGTACCCCCCCCTCAAGGGCTGGCTCCAGACAGCCCAAACACAGAAAAACAAAACCAAACAGGAAACAACCCAGGGCGGGCGGCGGGGGCCCAGGACGGAGGGCCCGGAACAGAAAACAAAAGAAGAGCACAGCAAACACCGGAGCCCAAGAAAATAACCCAAACACAGAGCAGTTCAGGGGGCCGACCGTGCGGAAGGCAACGGCGGAGACGTGGAAACAGTTCAGGAGGCCGGCCGTGCGCAAGGCAACGGCGGAGACGTGGAAACAGTTCAGGAGGCCGGCCGTGCGCAAGGCAACGGCGGAGACGTGGAAACAGTTCAGGAGGCCGGCCGTGCGCAAGGCAACGGCGGCGGCGAAGGAGACAACGGAGCAGTTCAGGAGGCCGACCGCGCGGAAGGCGGCGGCGAAGGAGACAACGGAGCAGTTCAGGAGGCCGACCGCGCGGGAGGCGGCGGCGACGACGATGACAGCGCTGGTCCGGGGGCCGACCGTGCGGAAGGCGACGGCGGCCACCCAGGAGAAGAGGGTCCGGGGGCCGGCCGTGCGGAAGGCGACGGCGGCCACTCAGGCGATGACGGTGCAGTTCAGGGGGCCGGCCGCGCGGAAGGCAGCGGCGGCGGCTCTCCAGTGTCAGGCGTACTGGCCGAGGCCCGGTGGGCACAGGACCAGTCGAGACGGGACCAGTCAAGGCGGGACCAGGCGAAGCACAGGCTGAGGCTGCAGCAGACGAAGGCTCTGAGGAGGCTGCAGCAGACGAAGGCTCTGAGGAGGCTGCAGCAGACGAAGGCTCTGAGGCCGGGCCAGACGAGGACGAAGGCTCTGAGGCCGGGCCAGACGAGGACGAAGGCTCTGAGGCCGGGCCAGACGAGGACGAAGACTCTGAGGCCGGGCCAGACGAGGACGAAGACTCGGAGGCAGGACCAGACGAGGACGAAGACTCGGAGGCAGGACCAGACGAGGACGAAGACTCGGAGGCAGGACCAGACGGAGCTGCAGAGGCCGAAGCCGGACCAGGCGGAGCTGCAGAAGCAGAAGCCGAGGCTGGACCAGGCGTAGCAGAAGCACAGGCTGAGGCTGGACCGGGCGTAGCAGAAGCACAGGCTGAGGCTGGACCGGGCGTAGCAGAAGCACAGGCTGAGGCTGGACCGGGCGTAGCAGAAGCACAGGCTGAGGCTGGACCGGGTGTAGCAGAAGCACAGGCAGAGGCTGGCCCAGGCGTAGCAGAAGCACAGGCAGAGGCTGGCCCAGGCGTAGCGGAAGCACAGGCAGAGGCTGGCCCAGGCGTAGCGGAAGCACAGGCAGAGGCTGGCCCAGGCGACGACGAAGACTCGGATGCGGCTGGACCAGGCGACGACGAAGACTCGGATGCGGCTGGACCAGGCGACGACGAAGACTCGGATGCGGCTGGACCAGGCGACGACGAGGCGGTCGCGGATGCGGCTGGACCAGGCGACGACGAGGCGGTCGCAGATGGCGGCTGGACAGGCTCCTCGGGCCCTCCAGCTGATGCGGCGTGAGGCTGAACGGGCCCCTCGGACCCTCCAGCGGAGACAGGAGGCCGAACGGGCCCCTCGGACCCTCCAGCGGAGACAGGAGGCCGAACGGGCCCCTCGGACCCTCCAGCGGAGACAGGAGGCCGAACGGGCCCCTCGGACCCTCCAGCGGAGGCCAAAACAACGCCAACAGGCATGAAGTCCTTCGGCCGACATGAGGACAACTGGCGCTGCACTGAGCACTGACTCTGCCCAGGCAATGCGAACATGGTGCAGTTCTTAGGGGGCTGCTTAAACTTCAGGGGTCCAGAATCAGCTGGTGACTGAGACCTAGCCTCTGGGGAAGCCCTGGAGTGGCAAACTGTGCCAACGGCGGCTAAACCATGGAAAGTACCCTGAGTAGAAATCCAGTTACCTCTCTGCATGGAGTGAATGAGCAAAACTGGCGACACAGGAGACTGAGCAGAAAGTGGCTGCTGGGCAGCTAACTGAGTTACTGGAGACACGGGTGAGAGCGGGAGCTGAGCTGCTGGAGACACGGGTGAGAGTGGGAGCTGAGCTACTGACGGTGGTGAAGTAGATAACTGCACGGGAGACTGAACTGAGGGCGTCTGCACTGGCACAGGGGACTGAACTGATGTCTGTTGTAACGGAGGTGGTGAGAGTGGAGTAGGCAGTGGAGTAGATGACTTCACAGGAGAATGAACCAGAGGTGAGTGCACAGGAGATTGAGCTAGAGGTGGTAGTGATAGTTGAGGGGAAAGTGGAGCTGGTGATTGAGTGGATGACTGTGCTAAAGGAGGCTGCACTGGGGACACTGGAGGCTGCACTGGGGACACTGGAGGCTGCACTGGGGACACTGGAGGCTGCACTGGGGACACTGGAGGCTGCACTGGGGAAGGCAGAGCTGCGGGAGACTGCGCTAGAGGCTGCAGTGATGGTTGTAGTGGAGGTGTGACGGGTGGAGGAGTGGCTGAAGTGGCTGCGGGTCGGGCGGCTAGTGGCTCAGCTACAGAGCATATTAACGGCAGGGCTATGGGTTGAATGTCTACCTGAGTAGCAGCCTGAATGGCTGGGTGTAGTGATGGTGGTGGTGGAAGGGAAACAGGTGGTAGTGTGGATGACGGAACTAAGGGCGACTGAGTGGCAGACCGAACTGATGACTGAAGCGATGGTAGAGGTGAAAATGGAGCGTGTGGTGGAGTTAATGGCTGAGCTAGCGGGGGAGCTGAGGGTGGCTGCGAGGGAGCTAACTGAGCTGAGGGTGGCTGCGAGGGAGCTGACGGAGCTTCTGGTAGCACAGCAGGTGAATTAGAAGGCCGAATGTCCGGCTGTGGGGTGGCGCGTCGGCGGCGTGAATGCCGTTTCTTTTTTGATGATGGCTCTGACGGGCCGAGCGGCTCCACATCCGGCCCTTCAGGCAGGTGGGTAGTAGCAGCTGGGGGATGAAGGTGGAGCTCGTTGCGGATTAAATCCTGTTCGAGTGGGTGGAGCGCACTGAGTAGCCAGGGAAGACCAGAGATTAAACGCTGTAGTTTGGTTTCCACAGCGCGGCGAAATTCCTTCCCCTCATGTTCGAGCCACAGATGCAGGAGTCTTTCCACGGAGTAGATAATGTCCAGACGCAGTTCCTCTGGTGGGTTGAGAGCTGCTGGGTCCATATCTGGTGACGTCGTACTGTCAAGGCTCGGCTGTGTGGCAGGCAGGAGGAGGACCCAAACGCAAAACTCACAGACACGGGGATGAACTCAAAATCACAGCTTTAATGCTGGAATGGCAGAACATAGGAAATACAAAACTAAACTGGGAAAAGTAAACTAACATACGCAGAGAGACACAGGGAGATCCACACAACATGAGGGACGACGTCACACTGAACAGAGGGAGACGCAGACAGAAATACACAGAGGGTTAACGAGGGAAGTGGGAACACACGGGGAACACAGGTGACACTGATAATCATAACGAGACAGGGCGGGGTGAACTGAACACTGACGGGAGAGGTGAAACAGGAAGTACAGGAGGAGAGAGAGCACGAGTAGAACACCAACGTAACAGGCAGGGGAGACATGGAATAAACACGAAAGGGGACGAGGGCTCATAAATACATAGAGGGCACACAGGGGGAAGAGAGAGCACGGGGAGAACTTAGACATAATGGGCAGGGGAAGCATGGAATAAAATACAAACATACAAGGAAACTAAGAACACTGGGCCAACATGGCCCAGGACCATGACAGATAGGGTGTTCTTGTCTAATATTTTCATGTGTGTGCGCATGCACAGGTTTGTTGGTATGGGTATATATATATAATTGTAGGCTGTGTATCCTTGAGGTGTTAATGGGGTTATTGAAAATGTGTATATGTGCGTATGTGTGTATATACGTATGTATGGATAGATAGAAACATATATGTGTATATATTTAAAAAAAATAAAAAATAAAAATAAATAAATAAATTACACATAACATATAATGTAATTGCAAGGAGGTATTTCTGTAGTCTATTGATACTAGATAGTGGAAAAGGGGTGGGATTAAATAAGCTTATGCTTCTTCCTGCTCCTTTTTGAACATGGACGTTATTTGGAGTTGTGGTTGCTCGTTTTCCTTTTGTTTGCTTTGTTCATTTGTCTCTTTTAATTCTATTTTTTTATATACTTTTTCAACATGTTCAAAATAAAGATTCAATCAATCAATCAATCAAACTTTGTTTTGTAATTGGTGGTAGCGGAAGTAACGTGCAGCACGGACTGAGTTTGTGGTGACACTAGAGCAGAGAAGCATGGCGCTCTGTGAGTTCAGCTGCATCATCCTACTGCTTTAAACTGGACTTAAGTTTTAAAGAACACATAAGTTAAGTTAAGTTAAATTAAACCCAATTGTGGACTCACCGTTGAGAGGAGTAGCGGCTCGCACGAAGAACGGACTTTCTCCCGTTTGGCTACAGCAGGCAAAGAGGTGTGTTCAGGGTGCCTCTGTTAATTTCAGTTTCAATGAAAGTGCCATAAAAAGGCATTTATGTGTCTATACCTTTGTTGTTTGGATTTACTGTGATAAGAGTTATTGTAAACATGTTGCTTATTGTAATTGTTTTGTTTGGGTAGTTCTCACGATGATGATGATGATGACGACGCTGAGTGATCTTGTCGCCGAACATTGAATAAATCATCTGTAAACAAGAACTTGTCCGCGTGGTGGCTAACGGGAGCTACAGTGAGAACTCATCTGCTCCTTGTGAGTGGGCGAGAAAGAAAGGAACATAAGTCATCTCTAGCGTGTCTACAAGGGTCCCCAAGCTCCTGCCAGAAGCCAAGAACGGGTTTGCTCATCCTAACAATTCAAAGAAAGGACATATTGATCTTCTCAAGTGTGCTGCAGAAAATTAACCTGAAGACCATTTGCAAGTTTGGATGCTTTAAAGTGTTAATAAGGGTGTCCTGAAGTGGCTTCATTGTAGCTGCAAGCAAGAAGGTTCAAGTTTACAATTGACCATGAGTTTGAAAAATTTGTGTCTTTAAGGGTTGTTAGTGATTTCAGAGATGTGTTTAAGGGTTATAAGAATAAGCTACTAAAGCAGTCCTGGATTTTATGCAAGGTTTTATTTAAGCGAAGTAACCAAGTTTGTTACAAGCTATAAGCAGTGTTATTTTGTGTTATCAGACTCCTTTACTTAGCCTAACATGTCAGTCACAAATCTCTCTAAACTGAGTGACAATCCTGAGGCAGAGACTGTGACCAGGCCTCAGCAAAACCCTCCACTGTGCAGTTCTCCTCTGCAAAATACAGATGGTCCACAAGAAGTTCGAGTAACATCAGATGTTCATCCATCAACAAGTAAGTGTGCACAACAAAAAATTCAAAACCCACCTCGTAAAAGCCAGAGGTCAAGAACCTTAACTGAAAAGGGAAGAGGAATGTTAAACTAAAGGATTAAGGAGTTGGAGCAAAGTTTTAAGATCAAGTACGAAAAGTGGAAGGTTCTAGCAAAGGATGCTAACCATTCAATTTCTGACAATTGTTCAGATGAAGAGCTGCAAGCAATAATAAACAACATTAATACTGCTTCCAGCGAACTAAACGCAGCATATGAAAACTGGCGTCAGGTGGACATTCCTGATAAGAATGCACGCCGCAGAATTGATACCTGCGAGGAGGTGACAAGAACTGTTATTAAGACTGCACAAAGATGTTTGAGAGGAAAAGCACCAGTCAAACCACAGTTTAATGTAGATGAATCCTTTTTAATGTCTGAGAAATCATATGGCGTCAGTAAGCACTCACAGGTTTCCAGTCAATACAAACAGTCACACATTGCATCAAGAGTCGCTTCTAAGTCCTCCAGTGCGTCATCCATGAGCAGGCAAGAAGCTGCTGCTAAAATGGCTGCAGCCCAAGCAACACTGGAAATCCTACATGAACAACAGTGTCAGCAAGCAGAGCTTCTGCAGCTGGAGGCTGAAGATAAAAGACAGATTGCAGAACAAACAGCTGAAGCCTGCAGACGACGTTTAAGAATGGAGGAAGAAGAAGCACAGTTACAAGCAAAACTTGAGGTTGAAAATGCTGCCAGGCGAAAGCTTTTGGAAGACAAACGCAAGGAACTGGAACGATTGGAAGCACTCAAACAGTTAAGGGTGGCTAAGGCAACCATGCAAGTGTATGAGCAAGAGCAAGATGAAGATTCAGAAGAAGAAATTAAGCAGTTACTGCATGAATGTAAAACTTGTTAAGGTTCAAAAATTGAGGAAGGAGAGTACAAACAACCATGGTCCAGAAGATCTTGGTCAAACAAGGATTTTAATGAATACACACGTGTGGGAAGAACACTCTGTACGCAGACAGCAAGTGATCTTCGACTTAATCAACGCATACACAGATTTTTATAGCATCAGGGTTTGATTTACTGACGCCCCCTTCATGCGTCACAGACAGGATATATACATACGTCAAATCAACACCACAATGACTTTTAAGAAGAACATCATCTTCTATTTTCATGGCTGGCCCTTCCTGTCTACCTTTCGGTTCTTGTCTTGTTCCTCTTTCTTGCCGAGACACCAAGAAACGGTTCCTCTTTTACCGAGACACTTTCACAGTTAGCACCAGACATGTCTAAACTCTTTCCTATAAATAATTTTCTCTAACTGAGTGTGTGTCTGTGTCTGTGTGCTAACCACAATTGCACCCTGTTTCACCTCTAACCAGACAGAGAGACAGAAACCACTCTCGTATATGTAATAATCGAACTGAAACTATGGATATATCATCTGTTAAATAAATGTTTTAATCAAGAACCTCTACTAAACATAATCACTGTGTGCATAAGCATCTTAAGGCCTTCTTAAAGCTATCTATTACTTTGTTAAAGCAATGATCATTTTGAATAACCTAGTAATTCAAATGGCCTCTTCTTAGCCTGCTGCTCAAAATAACTTTCTGCTTTCACTTCTGCAACTTCCTGTCAGCCTGCAACTTAGTCTTTCTGAAAGAGACACACACTGTTCAACCCTCTGAATGCAATATAAACTACAGATTATATTATTAATGCAATGGTACTGTTGATAATTATTTAACAATAGCAGTAAAATAATTTCCCTGCTCCACATTCCCTCTCTCGACCTCTGGCACACCAGAGGTCGCAATACATTGTGTCCTCGCTCAGCAAATCAGACAACCTCATGTCATCCAATTGGTCCAGTAATAAACACCAGCTCCCATTCGAGAACACTCCATGTGTAAGCTTAGGTTTTCTCGGTCCCTCTCTCGCGGTTCATGAGGCCTCGACATCTCCAGGATCCTCGCCCCTCCTGTGGTCGCCGAGATCTTCTGCAAAGGAAACAAAACACCTTTTCCTGGACCTCCCTAACTTATCCTATTTGGGACTCTTTAATCAAAAGCATGATCCTAATTATCTTCTTAACTTAGTGACTTGTATTTATATATATTCTTCAACGTTACTCATCACTTTAAAACTCTTTAAGCGCTGCTTTCACGTCCGGTTGCTTGCTCTATTTTTCCCTTATCTGATCATCACAAATTGTCGCTGCTGCAAGTTCCTCTACTCTAATCTTAAGTCACCTTTTTAACAAGAAAATCATCGTAAGCGCCTATTCTACTAAAAGATCCAAAAGAAAACAACCACTTTAATCAATTAAGTTTAAGCATATAAGCAATTACTCCTGCATACAAGCTAAATGAATTTGAGGCCTTTTGCCTGGAATCAATACTGTCATGTGTATTTCTGGACTCTGTGTCTGTAAGCGTGTGTAATCCTTCATTAACTCATATCATCCTCACAGTAGATTGGCTAATCATAGCGCTAGCCAAAGGCTCGTGACCCTCCAGAGACAAATTTGAGCCACAACTCCTTTAAAGGCACAAAATGCAATATGTATAAAAATCATTTCTATTTATAAACTCTCCCCTTTATCCTAAAAATAAATCTATGTAATATCTGTATGTGTACGCCCACATTATAACCACTACTTCTAGAAATCAAAAAAGAAATCAAACCTGTTCTCCACCTAGAACCTTCACTAATTTTCCCCAAAGGATATCTTTTTGTCAACGTGTCCCACAATTTCCCTCTAAGATTTGTACACAGCTTTGAAAAACTGGCATTGTATCTACTAAACAGGATTCAGTTCACTTTAATCCTTTAACCTTAACATAAAATAACAGTTTCAGTTTTACCATATCCAAATGACCCAAAACATAATAATAAGAACCAAAAAGTCCTAAAATGATCCTAAATTATTAAACAATTATTAAACCCTAAATTCCCCCTTTATTTTGACACATGAAATGTGTCACAATACTATACAGAACTTAAAATGCTCAGTTTTTCCCACTCATGATCCAATCTGTGTCATAAAATAAACTTAAAACAGAACAATTATCAGTCATGTCTCTTCTTCAATCAATGGTAACATGAGTCACATCAAAAAATGTTTCCCCTTTAACATTTGGCATTCCCCCAACAATATACTATAATCCCATAATCTAACCCCAGTTTACAAAACAGAAATTTTCTCTGGTAAAAGCCAATTGTTTGTCCACATTTATTCATCCTCCTTCATCCAGCCACACATTCACTCACATGCATTCACACCATATTTTCAGTCCCCACAGGTAGCTTTCTCCTCAGCCAGTTTTAATCTGGAAAGCCCCCCTTATATTTGCTCTTCCCGAGAATTTTTCAGCGCTTTGCAGGCCTGCTTAAAACAAAAATGAGAAAAAATAGAGCTAATTATTAGCTCACAAAACACAAAACAAAATCACCTGACAGGTTTTCTTTAAGTGCACTGTTACAAAATAATGGGCCCCTCAAACATGTCCATGTTTCCAAAAACTCCCTCTATTAAAAACAAAAGCAACAACAACAACCCGAACCTAACTGACAGAATCAACCCATCACCACAACAACCTCAACAACCTTAAACACACAAGTTTTGCCACCACATAATTTCACCTCCTCAATACACTGAAAGTTTCATTAAAACCACACAATTTGCACACAAAAATCACCCCCTTTAACATACTTAAATTCAGCATAAAACCCCCTTATGACAACCTATAATCACTAAACTATAAATTCCCTACCCCAATCTGCACTCCTCTTGTCTGCCATGCTTCCTCTTCTGAAAGTCACTTCCTCAGTCACACACACACACAGGAAACTCCTCCGTCACCACTCACTTCAACTAATTTGCATACTGAGTCATCTCTCAATGTGTTGCCGTAACAACAGAAACATATGTTTAAACATTATCTCCTTATTAAATTATTTTATTTCTTTCTACAGTGATCACTGGTTTTGATCACTCAGTACGAGATAGCACTCCTAAGTCACTCTTTTAAAACTACTTTAATCACTTTTTTGTTTTCATAACTCACTCCCTTTGTCATACGGCTTCTTCTATTCCTCAATTACAAACTCAAATGTATTTTATTAAACATTCACACCATTGTATCATTCATACAAAATAGCAAGCTGTTCTTCATTGCATATGTTTGTGTTCTTAGCCAGGTTTAATCAGTGTCTATGCATTAAACTCCATGAGCTTGTCTTGTCTTTATAAGGTTAATGCATTTTCTGTTTGTGTGTGTGAATTTGCATATGTTGCTTTTGCAGTGTGTCAGACTCCTGCACAATTTTGCCTTTAAACAGTCAATTTTCTCCTTCCCAAATTTGCTAACCCAAATTTTAAGTTCCCACCTTAAATAGCAGCATTCCTTGTCCTCAGCCAGAAGGTAGGGCTCCACTTGCCACTTTCCACCTCCGCCTTAGCCCAGCGGCTTTACCCTTGAAGTCCCGTCTTCTTCACTTCATCTCACCAGTGAGTCTGAGGTCACAGGAGGCCGAGTAATCGTGACTGTGCCTGCCTTAGGTTGTCCCAGGGTTTCGAGGTGGGATCTTACCCGTCATGGGCTATCCAGCCTTCCATACTCGCCTGATACGGGGGCCAAGTGGGCAGGGGTGCTATGAGCATAGGGAACACACTGGCTCTGGAAATTAAAGGAGTGTAAGCTGCTTCCTTCATTGCATCTTATATTAAACTATCTCACTTCTGATTCTTTCCTCGAATAATTTCACATATGACACTTTGTGTATGTGTGTTTTCTATTCATTAATGTGATTGTCAGTTATTTTCTCTCTTCATTTTACTTTTTTATCTGTTTGTTTGTAACGTTCTACTTTAGTTCTACTAAACCTTGATGTAAAAACAATACCCCCTCTTTCACGCACACACTTCTCTCTCTGGGTGCTCGCTCGTCACCATCACTTCCTTTTATGGGCATGTAACTTCCTGTCACACACACCTTTTAAATAAACTAAACTCTTTGCATTTGTCAGCATTCACATCACAGCCTTCAACGTGCTCACTTTCACTCCTTTAAGACGCGGGGATGGACATCTCCTTCACCTAACATAAACTAAATTACCATATCAACATACAATTACTGAAATTCAAACTCAAATACACCGTCTGTTTTAATAAAGTCAAAGAGTAAACGGGTGTACCAAGTGTATGTACTTATGTGTTTTTAAACTGAAAGAAAAGAAACTCAAACTCTTATAACATCACTCATGCATCTCTTAAATTAAAAACACTTTCAAACTTTAAAACATCCTACTTTACATCACCAAAGAAATACCTCTCACACCTTTATTCATCATTCAAAACCTTCTAGTCACCGCATTCACACACTTAAACTGTGACCAGAGTTGAGGAATATAACTCAAAACACGCTTTCCTAAGAGTATTTTAGACATGCTTGTCATAATCAAAAAGAGCAAATAAACAAAAACAAAGAAAAAAACGATTGAAACCTCTATTAATTCTCACCGCACTCACAAGAAATTGAAAAAATAAAACACACCTTCAACAATGTTTGCAGCAGTATTTGTAAAACCAACTGTGGTTTAAACAGTTCACTGCTTACTCATTTGCATTTTCACACTCACACACACACTCACCTTCTAAAATAGCAGCGAGCAGTCAGTGCATTGCTGACTCGACACACAGCCTCCTCTTACACCAAATATTTTATATTACACAGACGTCTTATATTTACAACTGCACAGATTTTAGGCCTTTTAACACCTACCGAATTTCGACAATTTAACATAACAGTCCAACCGATAAACTCCCTGAGTTTTTTGCGACCAATTAACCAGTATCTGTCCAACAGTTTCTGGCCTCATCTCTAAAGTCCCTAACACAATTTAAGAGTGTCCAACACCCAAGGTCCAACCTTTGCTGCCCAAAAAAGTGCAGATTACCGTTCCAAACGGTAAAGTGGTCCAACCACTAGTTATTCTGGAGTGCCCCAAGCTCCACAGTGACCAACTGACTATCCCTCTTCGAGGACAATGCCTAAGCGTCCCTGGCATTGGCAAGCGTTACCTCTGAGCACTGCGCTTCCTAGAACCCCCACGGTTCCGTTCTAAGATAATTTATAATACTTTGGAACAACAGTAAAACACCCAACAAAGTGTAAGACTGAAGCAGGTCCAACCTTATAACCAAAAAATAACCAAATTCCCTAACATACTAAAATCATTGAGCAGTCCAACTGCTTTCCACGGTCCAACCGTATTAAATCCTTTTAGCGGTCCAACCGCATTCAATCATTACCAGCAGTCCAACTGCTTTTTACGGTCCAACCGTATTAAATCATTTCCAGCAGTCCAACTGCTTTTTAAATCCTCAGTACTGTCATGAGATTCTCATCAAAATCAAAGCAGACATTTACCGGCAACTTTTACTGAATAGACATTTAATTTTATCATCCAATTCAGCACACTTCGGATAAAATCAACAGGCCTGTGCCTACCTCTTTTAAAGGCGCCTGTCCCCTCAGTTTGGTTGCCGGGTCACGCCTGCCTGTCTGACCACAACGGACCACCGAATACATCACCGTCTACACCTCCAATCCTCCCTCCTCAATTACCGGACGAAGCCCCCAAAATGTTAAGGTTCAAAAATTGAGGAAGGAGAGTACAAACCACCATGGTCCAGAAGCTCTTGGTCAAACAATGATTTTTAATGACTACACACGTGTGGGAAGACAACTCTGTCAGACAGCAATTGATCTTCGACTTACTAAAGCACAAACAATTATTTTATAACATCAGGGTTTGATTTACTGACGCCCCTTCATGCGTCACAGATACATTTTATACATACGTCAAATCAACACCACAATGACCTTTAACACAGAACATCATCTTCTATTTTCATGGCTGGTACTTCCTGTCTACCTTTCAGTTCTTGTCTTGTTCCTCTTTCATGCCGAGACAACAAGGAACGGTTCCTCTTTTACCGAGACACTTTCGCAGTTACAGCCAGACATGAGTAACCTCTCCTCTAAATAAATCTAACTAATGTGTGTGTGTGTGTGTTGACCTCACATGCTCTCTGTGTCACCTCTTCACCTACTAACTGTCTGTGTCTCGTCCTCAAATGCTCTTTTTAATTCACCTGTTGCACTTCTGACCTTTCACCAGACCAGAGGCTCACTGAGACTATGTGTATGTCATCTACTAAATAAATGTTCTAATCAAAAACCTCTAATGGAACCTTAATATAAAATAACCTGATATAAGTGTTTTGTAAGCATGTATTGCAATTATCCTTCTATTTTCTAGTTTTCCCTCAGCATGGATCATCTAGACACACTAGTGAAGCTTAAGACCTTTAATAAACCTGAACATCAACTCAAATAAGCACAGATATGCATTGTGTATAAAATAGTTATAACTGCATC
This sequence comes from Aulonocara sp. 'chitande type north' Nkhata Bay, assembly GCF_057382095.1. Classification (NCBI taxonomy): domain Eukaryota; kingdom Metazoa; phylum Chordata; class Actinopteri; order Cichliformes; family Cichlidae; genus Aulonocara; species Aulonocara sp. 'chitande type north' Nkhata Bay. The sequence continues at coordinate 107,073 of NW_028234336.1, read as the reverse complement.
TGAAATACAAAGTTAACATAATCATAAACATCTTAAGGCCTTCTTAAAGCTATCTGTTACATTGTTAAAGCAATGATCAATTTGAATATCCTAGTACTTCAAATGGCCTCGTCTGGCCTGCTGCTCCTCAAAATAACTTGCTTTCACTTCTGCAAACTCTCTGCAACTTCCTGTCAGCCTGCCACTTAGTCTTTCTGAAAGACACACACACTGTTTAAACCTCTAAATGCAATATCCATGCTGCAGATTATATTTATTAATACAATGGTAATGATGACAATTATTTAACAATAGCAGTAAAATAATTTCCCTGCTCCACAGGAGGTAGACCGGGTCACAGCTGCCCTCCTCCTGGGAGCTGGCACTGGTGTGGGCGTAGACTGGGCCCCCGTGCTGGTGGGAAATGGCTGAATAATGGGTGTGGAAATAGTGACGGTGTGTGTGTTACTGGCAGGTTTATTGGAGAATGTTCGGGTTTTCCTGCCACCACTATTTACAGTCTTTGGAGGAGCAGAGCAGAAAAACTCTTCCCAGTCCACTTCATCCTCTAGGAGGGAAACGTCCCATGAATCAAAGATGGGTTTATTATTGGTTTGAAGTGGAGAGTCAAATGAGTCGCTGGAGCTCACCACCGGGAATTGCTGAAAATAGTCCATTTTATGGCGGCGTGTGCGCCGCTTTCTCCGGGAAGAGGAAGCGGCCGGGATAAACAGCTGAGCCTCTGGCGCGGTAGCCTCCGTTGAGCCGAGGTGGGAGGCGTAGCCGTTGTGCCGTGGCGATGGTGGAGGTCCAGCGAATGAGGCGGCAGGTGTGTGAGCGAGGAGCGGAGCGGCGAGAGAGGGAGCGGCCGAAACGCGCCGTGAAACGTCCACTCTCCGCGGCAAATGCTCCGGTGCAGGTGAGGCAGCAGGTGGGGGAACGCGGCGTCTCCGAGGCCCGCCCAGAGCCAAGCGAGTGCCCTCGAAGACGTGCTCTCGCTCCGCGAAGAGCCGCTGTTTTCCCCTAAGCCCCTCCGTCCAGCGAAGGAGCGCTGCCTCCTGCTGCTCAAAAGGTTCAGAGTCCGCTGGGTCCACAACGCGTGGTCGTGTCATTCTGTCAGGATTTGTGTCGTGGATGAGAGGAGAAGGACCCAAACGCTGGACTCACAGGTAGGTAGGTGAAGGTGGGTGTTTATTGCCGATGGAGTGAACAAACAGAACAGAGGTAGGAAATGGCTGGCTATACGGCTGACTGAATGACCAAAGGACTGACTGAATGGCTGGCTGACTGAACGCAGGCAGGAACGACAACATAACATCAACATCAATGACACGACAGAGAACTGGTGAAACCGAGGAACTTAAATACACAGGTTGAATGATGACAATGATTGGAAACAGGTGAGTACAGAGCTGAACATAATCTGACTAATGACACGGGAGACAAGCTGACACGGGAAAAAACAGGAAGTGAGAACATTAATGTGGCGAACTAAACTGAACATGAACAAACTGAAATCACTGGGTCAACGACCCAGGAACCCTGACACAGAACAATGGTTTGTTTTTAATGATAAAGTTTCATAATGGAAATAAATGCTGAGCCTGTTTCATGATGTTGGCCCTGCAGCATCAGGCAGGATTAATACTGTAACAAACGTGTGTCACAGTTATAATGACTTTAAATGAAGACTTGGGTTGGATGGAGATGTCAGCTGGATTTGTGCTGACTGTCACTTTAAATGTTTTCAGTTCTGTTCAGCTTCTAAATCTACTTTTGTATAATGTTTGCTGAGTTTTGCACTTCATGACGCTTTTAAGAAGAGCCAATAAATCCTGACTTTACACAAAAATAAAGGTTTAATGTGTTTAGTGTGACAGTGGAGGAGAGCGCACATAATAAGAGTCATTAACAGAATGGTGACAATTATAATCTGTCTCATTTTAGGAGCAGCTCACAGGCACAACAGACTACAGAGCAATCAAAGCATCAGTTAAACGTCCATGTGACCGGCTTACAGCCAATGAACAATCAGTCCCCACTGTCCCCACCAACATCACTGTACTGGAAAGACTGTGCTGCCATGGTCAGAGATGAACTGGTACTAAAATGTAAGGCAGCTGATGTGTGTGGCCTTAGCAGCACAAATGCATCACGGCTGCAACGCTGCAGTGTGTTTAAACATTTGAACATTTCTGTGGCTTCAAACCAGCAGCTGCTCTGTACTCAGTCGTGTTTGTGTGTCTGTCAAAGTGATTGTTGTCTTTAAAAGCCTTTTGTGTTTGGGTTTTGTGAGCAGTGCCGAGCTTCTCTGTAGTCTAAGCTGAGTCGATATATTTGATTCCATGTCTGGTGTGATTTTCAAAGTCAGCAGCAGCAAACGCTGAACAAGCAAAGTTTGGGCCCATCAGAGACAGCAGTGGACCTGCTGACCTGTAGGTGTTGAAGGTGTTTGTGTGCAGCTGTGGGTCAGTCAGCTTTATTTCACTTATCCATGACAGAGCGCTGTTAGCTGTGAGTTAGCATCCACTGAGCTGTTTCATCTACTCTGTCACTGCCAGCAAGCAGAGCCCAGGGTTGGCTTCAGAAGCTGGACGTGGCCTTGCTCAAGGGCACTTTAGCAGCACATTCCCAGCAGTAACAGAGGGATTCAAACTGGTGACCCTGGAGTAGGAATCACCCAGAAAAGTCACCTTATGCCAGAAGTTTTAGTGAGATGGGAACAACATTACAGCTCTGATGTCATTGACCTGTGCAGTGAGGACATATTGAACTGTGAGGACACAGCTTATAGGTTCAACACTGACCCTGGGTCAGCATGTGCAGGTGACATGGTGTTGGTGTCACCACTACAGACAGCTCAGGTTCAACTGGTTCTTCTTTGATTTGCTTCTATAGCACAAAGGTTGACACCAGTCTGGTCCAGTTAGCATCTGAATCCATAAACGTGTGAGCTCGTCCCACCAGAGGACGTCAGCATCATGGGGATAATGTCTACAGCAGGAAAACACAGGGACAGTTGGGTTTGCTGCACATCTGGAACACACAGTTAGCTCAGATATGTTCATGTCACTAACACCAATACAATGACTGAGTGCTCTATAGCAGCTAATGCTAACAACTGTAACACTGCTGTTTGTCATGGTTTTCAGACCAAATGATAACAAAACGTTGGGAAAAGTGAAATATTGGAACATGAAATCATAAATTATTACATTTAAACAACAATAATACAGCTAAATTTCCCCTGTTGGCTCATAAGCTGCTCACCTGGATGCTACATCAGTGCAGTCCTCTCTGAACATTAGATAATCAACACACACACACTTATTGTTGAGAGGCTGACTTCACTAAACTCACAGAAACTCTTAAGAAGCTCTTCAAATGATGACTTTGGAGTTTTGTGTCACTGTCAGTGTATAAAAGCTAGAAAAGGAAGAAAAGCAGGAGAAATGATCAAAGTGCTGCTGTGTGCAGGAAGAACTACAACATGTTAGTGAGAAACAAACAGGGTGTGAAACACACTCCAGAGGAAACGCTGTGTGCAGGCTGTCTGTGACTTCCTGTGTCTCTGCCACAGACTGGGACAGACACCAGTGAAACCAGTCACTGTGGTCATGTGCTTGTAGCCAGCAGCCTGTGATGTGAGGCTGCTTGAGTCAGTCGTCTGCTTCCACCATGTAAACCTTGGTGTCTCCTACATGCACAGATGTTTCCTGCAGACTGTGCTGCTCCAGCTGTCACACAGATGTTGAATCAGCAACATCTGTGTCACGTCCTCCCTGGTCCCACAGATAACAGGCTGCATACAAGAGGCTCACCTCTGCTACCTGCTGCTCCACTCCCCATCGCTGTTTTGGCCACGCCTCCCGTTGGTCAGCAGGTAAAGGTGAAGCCTGGGACATGGAAGCCTTTACAGCAGAGCTTCATGGGCCTGTCCAGCAGCAGGCTGAGGAGAGAAAGGTGACAGAGTTCGCTGTTACAAACAGTTTCTCAGCTTTGATCTAAAAGAGCTTCTTTCCTGTTAAAGCAGCTGAGAGTGAGCACGTTCTCCCCCTGAGGTTCTCATGACAGAGGAAAAACTCACAGCTGAGGAGGACCAGGATCTCCATCCACTCACAGTCCCTGCAAACAAAACCACCATTTGAACTTTAACATTTGTTGTCAGTTCTTGTGTCACTCAGCACATCTCAGCTGTTCCTCTGAGTTTCTGTTGCTTCTGAAAGTCTTCCTGTGATTGGCTGTTCACAGACACATGACTACATGAATCAGCTCCACATGTTCTCAGCAGCAACATCTGGGCAGCTGTTACAGGTTAAAGACAACATGTTTCTAAGTGCAATTAGAACAAGAAGCCAGTAAAGACGCGTCTGTGATGCAAAGCAACAGAAGAGCAACGTGAGCCACAGTAAGTGATGGAGGATGAACTGGTCCTGTCTCTGTTGGTGGGCTCGTATACTGGCAGGAAGGAAGCTTCTCTGGGATTTCTCCCTCAGCACCAGTGAAGCCTCTGTTTCTGTCACTATTGTCTCTTTGAACTGTGATTATTTTGTGCTTTCACAGCATTTTCCTGTTTCATGGTGTTTAAGAAGCAGCAGTGTGTGTGAGCTCTCAGGGCCACCGTCCATCCTGTATACTTGTTGTTTGTAGTGTCACCAGTGCAGTGATGACCACAGGGTGGCACTGTGCTGCATCACAGGCAGCCTGAGCTGGGCCTGTTCCATATAACATATATATCAGATGATGATATGAAACATCGTTTGTTTCATGGTGTAAAATATGTTACATGGTTGTGATGCTCACTGTAGTGTCTGTATTAAAGTTCTCTCTTTCTCTTATATTTAATATAACCACACTACGGACGCTCGTTAGCAACAACAACGGTAAAACCATCGCGTGGCTCCGCCGTCCGCTTCTTTATTTTCCACATAAACCTTTCACAATAAAGCTCAAGATCCTATTGAGACTTTTCAAAATAAAACGAATCACATGAAAGAGCATGCAGAGAGTTTAGGGATGAAAAGCCAAAAAGAGCCGTCAGGGGCTAAAACATGAATGTTACAACAGGCTTTTCCCCGCAGCACGCCGTGTGATAAATACTCACAAACGTGTCATTTCATGCGTCGGTCAAACACTCGACGCCCAGCTGGAAACACTTCAGGGAAGTTCATCTGCCCGAGATTCAGAAAAGTCACAGAAAATGTCAAATTGTTGTGATATAGATGTTTATCAAATCACTTTTATTGTCACATCACATGTGCAGGTACATTGGTACAGCACATGTGGGTGAAATTCTTGTGTGCGAGCTTCACAAGCAACAGAGGTGTGCAGGACGATAGGATATGATCATGGTCACAGCGCAGCCCCAGTGATGTTAAACACAGAGGGTTCAAACCTGTCGTTGCTTCATCAGTGTGGACATTTAACGATGGATGTAACCATTTAATTATGGTTACATAATTAATTATGTAATTAATTATGCAAAATGCAAAACGCTCAGCTGTGTCTCCAATCAAAGCTCTGTAACGTCAGAGGTGATGTTCATATGTTGACTAATGGTTTTCTTTCATTTTTGATGTACTGCAGAATATTTGTATAAAATCCAGGCCAGGAAAATCTCCTTCATGTTTTTCTGTGTTTTGTCTTCAGCTACGTTGACACAAAGGCCTCTGCTGTGACGCTCACACCTTTGATAAAGTCTGGAGAGTGTCAGCTTCCTTTTTATAGATACAAAAATATGTAATGTTGTGAACTCTGGCCGCAGCGGCGCAAGAAAAAGGAGAATTACGGGAAGCACTCACAACAGGTAAAATCAAACTAACAAAGTAAAGTACGATAAAATAAAAACCAACAAAAGAACAACACAATATACTTCCCCGTACTGTTACTGCTAACCTCTGTTAACCTAGTAACTCTTACCTTCTAACTGACAGCTGGTCAATAAACGAGCTCCATAAACGCTCCATATTCACCTTTACATGGAATATAAAGGGAAAAGAAGAAACACAGTGCTGTGTCAGCGTTAGACATATAGATATATCCTTGCTTTTAATACATTTGAAGGTGGGTGGGAGAGGTGCTTCTCTGCGTAGTCTACGGTCTCTTTGGGATCGGTAAAGCTTTTCCTCACATCACCATGGGTCACTAACAGCTTTGCAGGGTATAGCAGTCTGTACCTGACGCCGGTCATCCCACGTAGTCTTCCTCTCATATTTGCAAATGCGGCTCTGCGTTTCCAACAGAGGGAGGGAAATCTGGGAGGATGTTTATTTTAAAAACCCTTATACATCAGGTTCTTGTTCTCTGCAGCTTTCAGCAGAATTTCCTCACCAATGTGGTAGTAGTGCAATCTCAAGATGATGGGCCGAGGAAGATGACTTTGTTTGGGACGCTGGCGATTCACTCTATGTGCTCGATCGATGAGTGGCTTCTCCTCGAGAGATAGGGCCTCCGCCAACAGGTGTGAACCAACTCAGTCATCTTGGGTCCCTCTGTGCCTTCTGGTATTCCTGCAGTTCTTAAATTATTCCTCCTGGAGTGCCTCAAGAGCTCCACATCTCTCATCTAACTTCTTTACCTCCGCAGACAAACGCTCCACAGTGGCCTGGAGAGTGGCGATGGTGTCAGAGTGGTTCGAGGCACAGTCCTGCAGTTCAGTCAAAGTGTTATCATGCCTGGCCACGTCGCTTTTTATGTCCGAGGGCTGGATGCTCTGGTTCAAGGATGATATCTCGCCTCCTATGGTGGTAGAAATCTCTAATATGCAAGTGTCCAGTGCTAGTTAGTTAGTTCTAGTTCTAGTGGTTAGTGGGGCTTTATTTGATGATTCTAGTGTGTGTTACATTGTTGTCATATTGTTGAGTCGCAGAGCTGTACAGTGTTACAGTTTCTGTAGAGTCTGGTATAAGGAACTCAGATCCCTCTGTGAATAATGTTCACTGAAACTGATCTGTAGTTAATGAACTAGTCAGGATTTACACTAGAGAATGTTTCTGCCATTACATGGCCTGTATTTGTAGAGCGCTTTACTCGTCCCTAAGGACCCCAAAGTGCTTTACACATCCAGTCATCCACCCATTCACACACTGGTGATGGCAAGCTTGTAGCCACAGCCACCCTGGGGCGCACCGACAGAGGCGAGGCTGCCGGACACTGGCGCCACCGGGCCCTCTGACCACCACCAGTAGGCAACGGGTGAAGTGTCTCGCCCAAGGACACAACGACCGAGACTGTCCAAGCCGGGGCTCGAACCGGCAACCTTCCGATTACAAGACGAGCTGCCAACTCTTGAGCCACGATCGCCCCACATATTGTTGTCTTTTGTTGCAGACACCAAGTGTTGAGATCCTGTCTCAACCTCCTACATTCTTCCAGCAGGTTACACATTATTTTTTGTATTTGGAATCAAATATATGTGTCAGTTGGGCCTAGTGCAGGGGTCAGCAACCTTTAACACCCAAAGAGCCTTTTGGACACGGTTTCCACACAAAGGGTCAGGGTTCGGGAAAACACTGGGAGCCGCAAATACTTTGTGACATCTAAAATGAAGATAACACTGTGTATATTGTTTTTACCTTTATGCTTTGTGTGAACAACTACAGTGTGTTGCTTATGAAATCCATCAAGTGCTACAGAGAAAATTACATTTGATTTATGTAATGAACACATTTTGAGCTCTTAAAGAAATATAACAAAGGAAAGCTGAACTACAATGATCCATGTAGCAAACACAAACTGTTATATCGCCTTTGGGCTTTTGGAGCCTTGACCTGACTTTTAAAAAATAATTGGAAAAAAGCTCGATGCTGCTACAAAATGAAAAATAGATGTTTGCAAAATTCTGCCCAAGTATGTATTTTACCTGGTTACTGTGTGTGGTGGGCGTGGTCTGCAGCGCCGCTGCAGGGGAGGCGGACGCACCTGAGCGGCACCCGCAATCACGCCTTAACGTCTGTGCTCTCTCTGCTGTTGTTGGTGTGTGTCGGGCTGTGAGCTGCAAAGCTACAGCCGGCTGTGTGCGCACAGCAACCGTGTGTGTAAAGTGGTCAATAAAGAGATGCTGAAAAGCGTGTTCATGCAAACATCGTCGGGTCTGCCGTGATATGTTTACAACGGGACTTCTGCTCCTGAACCTCTGCGCACAGCGTCTGCAGGTCGGGGCTGTACGAAGTCACTTTATCTCTACAGGACTGTAAGCTGTCGTCTGTGAGGCGTGAGCGTGTTTGTTTGAACACAGTTCACGGTGGAGAACAGCTGCTGACATAATGTGGATCCGAAGATCCATAACTGGCCTACCTGGGGCTGAAAGTCTCCATAAATGCAGGCGTTTCGGCGGCTACACCGGCTTCCACGAGTGTGACGCTTATTTTGAGAAAATAATAGAATATAAATGTATTTTTATATTTCAATATCACAATAATCTTCCAATGTAGAACTACAAGTTAAAAAAGAAGTAACATAAATCAAATCCACTTCAGCTAAATACTTCTCATTTATTTCCATCTTACATGCTGTGACTGCAGCCATTCCCACATCTCTGTGAATGGGACTCATGGACATGGATCAGTGGTTGTTGATCAATGGTCCTGAGAATCTGCATAATTAAGATGAAGGAACGGAGCTCCCAGCCCATCGTTCCTGCAGCTGCTTTCAGTCTTTATGCAAATGTCCTGTTTGTAAGACTGAAACCTGCAGCTGAGACTGAAGACGTCACCTGATGATGACGACACGTTTCTCCCACAAAACGCTGCGTCCAGATGAACAGAAGCAACAGACTCACTTTCCTGGATGATTGAGATGCATCAAGACTTCATTGTGTGTTACTTCTCATTCAGCACAGACACATTATTCCTGTTAGGTCATGTCAGCTGTCACTCAGTACAAGCACAACTGTGAACAACACAAACTTCTCTTCAATGTGTCACAGAAACACTAAGTGTGAGAGCCTGTATGACACACAGGACAGACTGTAAGCTCTGCTGGCTGCACAGCACTTTGTAGCAGTTTTCCAACATGTCCTCCACCCGTGATGTCAGTGGTGGGACCCCAGTCACAGCACTCAGCACCACCTCCTTTAAATGGATTTTATAGCAGTTCCTCCCGTTACTCGGTGCAACGCTTCTTAAATGTGTTTTTGCAGGATAAAACACAGCAGGTGGTGTAGAGAGGACGTCAGCTGACGGAGCAGAGGGAGGCAGACTGTGGATAAATGACAGAGTGAGAGGAGAGCAACCATGACAGAAGCACAGGTGTGGCAGATAGAAGTGGCTTTATAGACACTTATTGTCAGTCCTCGTGCATGCTGTGGAAATAAGTGTCTGTGTCATGAGGTGACATGTGAGCTTATCTTTGGTCAATAAAGCTGAACGACCAGTTTTCACTTTGCTTGTTACGCTTGTTTAGTGACGTCTGGGTTTCTGTGGAGCCCGAATTTTGATGAGTTCTGGTGAAATCATCTGAGATCATCTGAGCATCGGTGAAGAGTCAGCAGAGAAAGTGTGGGACAGAAGTTTGCTTTGGACACATGGACTGAAATCAAAAAGTAACAAACAGGATTTCCAATGGACAGTATGGAGAAGTGAAAGTACACAAAGGCTGTGCTGGAACACGTGTGTTACACTTTTTGACAGCTGAGAACAAAACACAATATTTTGCATCATCTCTGCAGTGTCTCTTCTTTCCTCTGCTGTTGTGCTTTTAGCTCCAAACTGTTTCAAATGGTTTGTCAGCAAGCTGACCTCTGACCTCTGCAGTACTAACTCCTGACCCGTACAAAGAGCGGGCGTTTCTGACCTTTGACCTGCAGCTGTATGTCTCTCAGTCTCAGTTCTTCTCTCCGTCACTGATGGAGCAGGTGTAGTTGCTGCTGACAGTCAGTCGTTTGTTTTCTCAGAGTGAGGCTGAAGTCTGAACTGTTCAGAGCATCAGGTCTCATCAACGTGCGCTGCTGTAACGCCGCTTTGTCCTCTGAGATCACCAGGTATGAAACCTGAGTGCTGACAGAGCAGCATGTTCCCCCTCATTCACCTCCACCACCACAGCCAAGGCATGCTGGGAAACTGAGGACACACAGACGGAGAACTGAAGTGTCTGCTGTGTGTTCATCTCAGAGTCCTCACAGGTGACACATTAGCTCCAGAACACCAAGCCAGGTGTTTGAAGCCTGACAGGGATTCTTCCCATCCAGAGGGAGGATTTAGCTGCACAACAATGAACATTAGTGTGTAGTTTAGAAACACAGACTGTGCCTGCACTGCATCTAGTGAAGAAAAGTGTTACTGCGAGAGAACGAGGCTCCTTTAAAGCAGCTGATATTAAGGTTGAAAAATCAACAATAAGCTGATGTAATCAACGTTTCACAAAATGGTCAGCAGCTAAAATCTGGAGCCGTTCTTTGGTGGTAATTAACAGTTTGTTCTTGTTAGCTAATTATGTAATTAAAGGTAGCAGCAGAAGCCTTGTGTTGAAAGCCCATTCACTCACACATTCACACAGTATGTGTGTGTCTGTGTTACACTGTGGACATCCCTTCTGTTGGAGCGCCATCTTGTGGCAGGTTTACGAAATGTTCTTCTTGTAAATCCAAACTGATGCACCTCCATAGCAGACTGTGGAGGCTTTCAGTGACATGAAGACTTGATTTATACTGTCATATTCTCCTGTTACACAAAGCACAGCACGCTGAACATGGATGAACTGAAACTCCCAGCATCTGACTGAGGAAAAGCACAAATCATTCTCACACTGACTCCTGCTTGATTTTAGATTTGCTTTCAAATCCTCACACTTTCATATGAAGCACTAAATGGGCTCCAGACTGTTTATCTCAGCTTCCTGTCAAACACACTGCTGCTCACACCGAGGCTCAGTTTACTCCTCCAGCCTGGCTTAACCTGCTGTCTGTTAAAAACAGTCCCACACTCCTCTGTTTAATCCTTCTGATCAGACTCTTTGATTTTGTATTGTTTTTACCTGAAGTTGTGTTTTTGACATGGTTCTGTCTGTGAAATAAAGCTCACACACACACTGCTACAGTCCTTCATACACTTAGAAACGAAGCTGCTCCTTTCCTCAGTGCTGACACATAAAGAAGAGTTGCTTTTATATCCAACACGTCTCTGTTCCAGAAAACAGCTTCAGCAGCCTCTGAGTCTGAACTTGGAGTTGGTTATAAGCCACAGGCCTGTGTGCACAGCAATGAGGAAATATAATGCAGTAAGTGAAACATGGATGTGTGTAACAGATTATCCCAAAGGTTGATTCTGTTCATCTGGACGTTTTCAGTGAAACATTTCGTCTCTCGGTCAGGTGACTCCTTTAGTCTCAGCTGACTGCAGCTTTCCAAACCTTTGTCACTGGATCACTCACTTCATCTCCAACGTGTCCCTGACACAGACAGCTGGAGCCGTTACAGCAAAATCATTGATCATCGTTTTTAGAACATTAGCTGGTGTTGGTGGGCAGGCTAGCAGTGCTAATTGTTAGCACTAGTTCTGCTGCTCTCCCTTTGTCTCTGTTATTGTTGGTCTTTAGTGAACAATATAAAGTGTCTTCATGAGACTGTTGCCTAATGTTCAAATGTAGATAACACCACCTGCACCAACCTGTTACACAGCACAACCCTCTGGTGTAGCTTTGGCTGGAGCACATATTGGCAGCTCCAGTGACATCACCACTCCATGGTGACATCATCTCTACAGACTGTGGCTGTTACATATCCTCACCTGGTAATAATAAGACTGTCCTCAGCTGCACACAGCTCCAAGATGAACAAACTGAAGTAAATACAAATTAGAGTTACGATAGATTGAAATCTTGTAATCAGAGCTAATTCTTAGTGAAACTCTCACAACATCATATCATGATCCTGGGTTAGTGTCTCGGTCTCAGATCACAACATCAGCACAGGCTTGGCTTGGGTGAGGTATTGGGTGGTTCTTGTCCATGACAGCTGCAGGTACAGTGCCATCAGCCATGCTGCACCACATGTCTGCCCAGGAACATTAGTGTGGCTGAGTCTCATGTAAACATTGTGCTAAAGTGGTGGGAAAGTGGCTGCAAGCTGGCTGCACTGTGTCCAATACTCTCAGTATGATATCCACAAACCTCTGAGTGTCACAGAGTGGGCCTGTGCTCAGCTCACTGTGCCCCATTCAATTCTACTTGCATAGTTTTACAAGTAAAATTAAATATACAAGTTGCTCAATGATAAGTTATTGTAGTAACAACTAAGTCCATGGTTATTATTTGTTAATAGTAGCTTAAAGCTTCTGCACCAATCATGGAGCAGCAGGTTTAGAGCATGTGGACCTACAAAAGTAAGTCCCAGTAAGATGGGCTGAGCCTTACATACTAGAAGAAACATGTCATTCCCAGCAGATGAAGCGCCCTTTAAAGCAGGATCTCACTTTAAACCTAAAGAACTTGCTATGAGCATGCAGTGCATTCATGGTTATTATTCATACGATTGTGGGGAGCTAATAAAGTGCAACTATCACATTACATTTTATTATTAAATTGTTGTTAACAATCCCTTCACTTCTGCTTATCTAATTCATGGTTGCAGGATGGCTGACAGCTTCCATTAGGCAGGAGGTAATGTCCATTCTGGCCACAGTGCAACCCACAATGTGTAACTGACACTATTATATTGCATTATGTCACATTGTTACATCTTTTTAATAAATGATGACAGTCAGCTGAATTTGCTGCCCCCTTGGTGGAGGACATCAGGATCAGCAGCTGCTGCTCCATCACAAACACCACAGAAGAAGAACAACACTGGATCAGATTATCTGGACGTGTTTGACAGGGACAGTGTTCATGTTCATGGACATCAGGACAAAAACAGACGATGGAAACCTGCCAGATTTGAGCTAAACTGCTCGTTAATGAAGGCCGCATTTGAAGGCCGATGACATCACAGCCAGGCGACGAAGGCTGTCCCGATTCCTCGACTCCTTCAAATGCGTCCTTCATTTCCCCGAATTTGAAGGATGGGTCGGGTGTGTCCTTCGTGGCCCACCATATCCCAGAATTCATAGCGCGACCCAGCCAAATTTCAGCTGCCAACAATGGCGGCCGCTACTAAGTTTTAAAATTAGTCTTATTAATCTTTCTGGGCCACAAAATAAACTTTTAACATATATTAAGGGGAGAAAGTAGCTGTGTAAACTTCAAATATCTGCTGGGTTTATCAAGACATTGCATATTTGCAAAAGTGCGCCGACGTTTTCAGAGACGTCTGTTACCCACCAGCTCGATAGCAAGCCGGGGGGTTCAGTGGTCACTCCAGCCGGCGAGAGCAGCGGACTCCCGGCTTCATCGTTTTCAGACCCCGCTCTTTGGCTACTCAGGTTAAACATGATATACAAGTCAGAGGGCCCGGTGGCGCCAGTGTCCGGCAGCCTCTGTCAGTGCGCCCCAGGGCGGCTGTGGCTACACCGTAGCTGCCATCACCAGTGTGTGGATGGGTGGATGACTGGATGTGTAAAGCGCTTTGGGGTCCTTAGGACCAAGTAAAGCGCTGTACAGGCCATTTGGAGTTTTCACACAAAATGACCATCAGATTTATTGAATGTGCCTATTTTGTTCTCACCACTGTGTGTATGTTGGATCAAGCACACAGTGGGGCGTATGTTTGTATCTTGAAACACTGGGGGCCAAGCTCAGCCCTGACTGGAGTTTCAGTGGATAACAACACCTCTTAAAATGTATTTATTGTAAGTAATATAAATATAAAACATTCAACCCAAAGCTGAACAGAACCATCTGAGTTCCTGTTTGTTAGTATTTGTATTATTTTGATATTATTGAGCCATGATGGCGCCTTTGAAACTCTGCGTCTGCTCTTCTTCTGCTCTGCTCCATCTGCTCCATCCAGATCTTTGCATCACCTTCTTTTACACACTGACTCCATCAGGTTACAGAGAGCTAAGTGATGAATGACTGTTTCATGCCACAGACTGCAGATCAGTCAGTGTTCTGATGGCGCTGATCTTTCCACCCAATGACATCTGTCATCACGGTCACATGACTTCTCCTTGTGTGAATTAATGTGTTCTATTTAGTTCTGTAGTATTTTATTTTTAGAGTACATCTGCGTTTTATTCATTTCACACAAACTGTTGATGTAATGTCATCAGATTTCCACTAGATGTCAGCAGTTATCAGTGGACAGAGTACATCAACCTCTCTGAATACACAAACATACATGTGCGCTTAAATGAGCTCACATTATTGATCTGGACTGATGGATCGCCTTTGCTTTTATAGTCAGTGTTACCATGGAAACGACACTAACACACTATCTAAACATACAGTGGATTTATTTGACTTCATGGAAACAATAACCTGACATCTTTGATCATCAGTTTCAGAGCGTCGCCTGTAACCATGGTGACAGTGATGGGCAGACGCATCATGAGCACGTGACTGCTGTCAACACACACACATGGACAAGTGTATAAAGGTCTGTACCCCTGTGTCCTGCTGCTCTGAGCGCTCACTAACCCAAGAGGAAGAAGCACAGCTCTGAGCAGCGTCACTGCTGAGAACATGTGCAGGAAAGCTTTGCTGGCTTTGATTCTTCTCTGCCTGTTTACAACTTCTGTAGGTGAGTGTTTGCATGAGAAAGATGGAAATCATGTGTTTTGTCTATTGTTGTAGGAAAATGAAAACAGCGTTTTCTTCACTTCTGCGACCAAAAATCTGCTGTTTTCTTTTCTATTCTACGTGTTGATTTTTGCATTTCTGTGAAGATTCAGACAGAAGATTATTATCTTTTACATGTCAAGTGTTTTTATTACCGTGTGCTCGAATATCAGATTTGGAAGGACCGCTTGATTGTTTTGTGCAAGTGTTTGAAGTCTCTGTGCTGAATGACTGACACTGATTCAAGCGCATGAGAAGAAAAAGCAGTGATTCTAGGCTCTTGTGTTTCTAGGTGCTGACAGATTCATGTTTAAGCATTGCCTGTGTTTTTTCATGGGGGCACAGAACCAAAACAAGAGGCAACATTGAACTGTTTTTTTTTTATTGATTAGCATTCAAATATCTCAGTGAAAACAGAACAAAGATCTACCACAAAGCAAGAAAGCATGAGACAAGGCTAATCAAAAGGTATTGGCTGAAGCATTTGCTTATTACGCCAACCCTTTTCCTGTTTCATCTATGAAGTGAATTTACTGGGAGCACAAACAAAGTGAATGAACATTTAACAATCAAACAGGAGATTTCACACCCTGCACATCTTTAAAAAGCACTGACTGACATCACTGTGGACCGAAACGCCTGCACGCATGGCAACAGGCAGAGTCCATAGTTACAGAGAAGTTGAGGAGGGCTTTCCTACCGGCTGGGCTGGAAGCTGCGCCTCCTGTCCCCCATTCATGTGGTGAGGATCGTCCTCACACTGGGGGGTCGTCCTCCCTCCTGCTGATGTCTGAAAAGAGACAAACGTGGAGGAAACATGAGGCTGTAACTGAGAACTACAGTAACTTATTACTTTATCTTTTCATTAGTGTTAATGATACTGTGTGGAGTGTAATCACAGGGCAGTGTGAGACACACAAGGCTGTGTGTCTCACACTGCCCGTGTCCTCCTCTCTGTAGTTCCCTCACGCTCTCCATCTTTGCTATCAGGGAACAAATGTCTGCTTTTCTTTAATGTCAGCTGATGTTGTTCCAGCTGTGACGCTGAGCTCCTGTCTCAGCTTCATTTTTCATGCACGGTTAAAGGATGAGGTCTGTCTCTGAGCCTGTGCGGATTTGTTCAATGTTAAAGCCATGACGCTGGGTTTCACTGTGACGTCAGCAAACCGTACCGCTTACCTTCGTCTCTTCACCTGTTTCCACGTTAGTCGGCTTTAACTATGCGCGCTTCTTTCTGAGCGCGAATGTGCTGAGAGAGCGAGTGTGCAGCGCCCTAACGAGTCCGTGATAAACACAAACTAGAACACTAGTTCCAGTCCCAGCGCTAAATTAATTCTTCATCGTCTCTTCAGGCTTCACGGTACGGCGGGACAGTGAGCCGTGATTGTGAGCCGCGGTGGAGACACCCGCCTCTCGTCCGCCGCATAAGTTTTCTTGCGCGTCTACACTCTGCTTTACGGCAGCGCCTTTTCTCCTGTCCTGATCACAAACATGGACGCGCGCTCACGTATAAAACATACGGGCGCGCGCACACATACCAGCAGCCTGATTGCGTCTTTTTCAAAAAATCATTAAAAATCATCCCTGATAGTTGACGTAAAACTTTGAACACATCCTTCCTCTGCTCCACCTGCTCTACGCCTGTGCTCAGTTTCATCCCAAACTGCGTTCATGCTCCCGAGAAATTAAAGAACAAGTCTGCTGAAATGTAACAACTTTAGAGGAATGTGATAAACTCATGTTAAACATTTATTAAAAACCATCTGTGATTGTTGATATGAAACTGTCAGTTGAACACTTCTTTGGGTTACCTTCTCTACATGGGTGCCAACTTTCATTACTTTTCACTCATATTATACAGTATATACCAGGGGCGATTCTAGGATCAGAGCTTTGGGGACTGCGGTCAAGTGAGCCCTCACTTACGAAGTCGCAGTCAAGCTAGCCGCCCCGCCAGCCGCACCTAAAATGTTGTTGCACTACTCTTACGCATATTACGGTATAGGTGCCGACTGGCTTAGAAACGAAGTGTTTTCTGTCCTCACACTATTTTACTTCACAATCCACTCCCAGTTTTGGTTTATCTCCACTTTCCCCCCTGTGATCCACAGCCCAAATTACTGTATGATTCAGAGAAAATTAACAATAAAATTTACCCAATTTACTCAACTATACTTTTAATGTCCTCATCTTTGATCTCAGATTACAGGAAAACTGTAAGAGGTGACGCAGATATCTCACTGGATTATGACTCTGGGTGACCCCCACTCTGCACCCTGTGATCCACAGCCAAAATTACTGTACGGTTTTTGAGAAAATTGATAGTAAACTTTGCACAATTTACTGTACTATACTCTATATATTCTCATCTCTGAGCTCAGATTACAGGAAAACTATAAGAGGTGACGCAGATATCTCACTGGATTATGACTCTGGGTGACCCCCACTCTGCACCCTGTGATCCACAGCCAAAATTACTGTACGGTTTTTGAGAAAATTGATAGTAAACTTTGCACAATTTACTGTACTATACTCTATATATTCTCATCTCTGAGCTCAGATTACAGGAAAACTATAAGAGGTGACGCAGATATCTCACTGGATTATGACTCTGGGTGACCCCCACTCTGCACCCTGTGATCCACAGCCAAAATTACTGTACGGTTTTGGAGAAAATTCATAGCAAAATCTTCCCACTGTGCTTTACTGTACTCTACATATTAACATCTTTGAGCTCAGATTACAGGAAAACTGTAAGAGGTGACGCAGATATTTCACTGGATTCTGACTCTGGGTGACCCCCACTCTGCATGCTGTGATCCACAGCCAAAATTACTGTACGGTTTTGGAGAAAATTGATAGTAAACTTTGCACAATTTACTCTACTGTACTTTTAATATTCTCATCTTTGAGCTCAGATTACAGGAAAACTGTAAGAGGTGACGCAGATATTTCACTGGATTCTGAATCTAGGCCATCTCCACTCTTCACCCTGTGATCCACAGCAAAAATTACTTTACGGATTTTGAGAAAATTGATAGTAACCTTTGCACAATTTACTGTACTATACTCTATATATTCTCATATTTGAGCTCAGATTACAGGAAAACTGTAAGAGGTGACGCAGATATTTCACTGGATTATGAATCTAGGCCATCTCCACTCTGCACCCTGTCATCCACAGCAAAAATTACTGTACGGATTTTGAGAAAATTCATAGTAAAATCTTCCCATTTTGCTCAACTGTACTCTACATATTGACATCTTTGAGCTCCGATTACAGGAAAACTGTAAGAGGTGACACAGATATTTCACTGGATTATGACTCTAGGCCATCTCCACTCTTCACCCTGTGATCCACAGCCAAAATTACTGTACGGTTTTTGAGAAAATTGATAGTAAACTTGGCACAATTTACTGTACTATACTCTATATATTCTCATCTTTGATCTCAGATTACAGGAAAACTATAAGAGGTGACGCAGATATCTCACTGGATTATGACTCTGGGTGACCCCCACTCTGCACCCTGTGATCCACAGACAAAATTACTGTACGGATTTGGAGAAAATTCATAGCAAAATCTTCCCACTGTGCTTTACTGTACTCTACATATTGACATCTTTGAGCTCAGATTACAGGAAAACTGTAAGAGGTGACGCAGATATTTCACTGGATTCTGACTCTGAGTGACCCCCACTCTGCACCCTGTGATCCACAGCCAAAATTCATAGCCAGTGCTCTGACACGGTGTCATCAATCTTTGAATGCTGAAAAAGCACAGTGTATCCAGAAAAACACATTATATTATATAAATTATTATAAAATGTGTGTACGCCCATGGCAAAAAGTTAGTCTAGAGCCCTGTAACAGGTGACGGCAGCAGCTTGACAACGTCCGGAGGTCCTCTGAGAGTGGAGAAAGCACAAACGTCAGAAAACACACAAAACTCCTACGAACTGATGAAACTGTGGAAGCCCTGACTGACAAAGGTTTGCAGACGATCTGGCGAGGTGTGAGTCTGAGCGCTGGTCTTAAGAAGCCGGCAATTCCAATTACGCTCAGGTGCAGCCTGTCAGCATGATGTGGCGGCTCCGCCCAGGAGTGGAAATGCCCTGTGGGAAGGCCCAGCACTCACCCGGACCATGACAGTTTATATCTGACACAGATAGACTGCAGGTCATAACTTCTTACCTGAAGCTCAGTTCACCTGACACTAGGACCACCGGCTGCCCCGGGTCTCTCCACCTCCTGCCTCCCCTTTCTCTCATCCACCTGCTGGCCTCCACCACTTGCTAATGTTACTGAATCTGTGGAAACTCTGCGATACTCTGGACTTGGTCTTCACTTATGGCATTTCCCTTGACCACTTGAACTTAAATGACATAGTTTTTACTGACCATAAGTCAGTTTCTTTCAACGTATCTGTCAACTCAGGGGCTCCTTCCCTTGATTTTATTAAGCCCAGGTGCTTTATTGATGACTCTATCATTCATAAGTTTTCTTCTCTTTTTAACCTCCTCTGACGATGTTGACCTCCTTACTAATTCTTTCAATGAAAACTGTCTTGCCATTCTTAATCAGGTTGCTCCTTTCAAAACCAGTCATTGCACTGTTGGTTCCCGCACACCCTGGTTAAACAATCATACTCGTGGCCTTCGACGCTCCTGTCGAAAAGCAGAGCGTCTCTGGAAGTCCACTGGTCTGGTTGTCCATTGTGAACACTTCCAAGAACTTCTTCACTTATATAATGAATTAGTGAAAGAGGCTAGATCCTCTTATTTGAATAATCTTATAAACCGTCATAAAAATAACCCAAAAATTCTATTTCTCCCCCAACCCAGCACGCTGTGTTACTTTCTAATGAAGACTGTAATACTTTTCTCAATCACTTTGTAAATACAGTGATGAATCTGAGATCCAAAATCTCCTCAAGGGGCTCCCCTTATGAAGATGCCCCTCGGTGTCATGGGTCATTTATTTATTTTTCTCCAATCACACTCAATGACTTAATTACAGTAATAGGTAAAATGAAATCCTCATCATGCTCTTCAGCTATATTGCCTCCCTCTGTCCTGTCTGGGACTCTCACCATCATTGGTCCCACATTGTTATCCATCATCAACAGTTCACTGAGGCAAGGTTGTGTTCCATCTTACTTTAAACATGCTGACGTAACTCCACTCTTAAAAAAACAGAATCTAAATCCTAGCTCTACTTGTAATTATCGGCCTATTTCAAACTTGCCATTTATGAGTAAATTACTGGAAAAAATTGTAGAAAATCAGTTCAGGTCTTTACTATGCAGATTATAGATTTCTCACCCTTTTCAGTCTGGCTTTCAAAAGCAGCACTCCACCGAGAGTGCTCTATTAAGGGTCTATAATGATTTGTTAATGGCTTCTGATGCAGGAAATTGTTCTGTGATTACTTTGCTTGATCTTAGCACAGCCTTCGATACCATCGACCATAAAATCCTACTCAACAGGCTGAAGGTTCTGGCTGGTATATCTGGATCCACCCTAGACTGGTTTTCCTCCTACTTATCAGACAGGACCTTTTCTGTTAGGACTGACAGGTTTACCTCTAACACTGCCACCCTGACCTGCGGAGTTCCACAGGGTTCAGTTTTGGGTCCATTATTATTTTCTTTTCAAATGCTTCCTTTAGCTGCATTATTCAATCGTTTAGTGACATTTCTTATCATTTCTATGTCGATGACATTCAACTGCATATGTCCTTTAAGCCTCATCAACTGGATAGGCTGTCCACCCTAGGCCAGTGCATAACTTGGGTTTCTGATTGGCTTTCCAGCAACTATCTTGTATTAAACACGAATAAGACAGAGACTATGATCATAGCTCCTGAACTACACTGTAAAATCAATCAGGTTCTTGCCCCTTTCGGTTCCTCTCCTAAGTCAAATATTTAAAATCTTGAAGTAATATTTGATTATTCTCTTTGCCTGGACTCCAATGTAAAATCTCTTTCTCGTTCCTGTTTCTTTCATTTAAGAAACATTTCTAAACTGCGACATGGTCTCCTCGGCTGAATTGCATTTGTGTCATCGTGTTTAGATTACTGTAATTCCCTGTTTACCAGCTTCGATAAATCATCTGTTTCTCACCCCCAAGCTATACAAAATGCAGCAGCCAGGCTACTAACACGTTCTAGCAAGCGAGCTCACATTACTCCTATTTTATGTTGGCTGCCAAAAGATTTTAGAATTCGTTTTAAAATTCTTGTTCTAACATACAGAGCACTAAATGGCCCCAGATTATTTATCCAAGCTTCTTACAAAATAGACTGCTGTTCGTTGTCTCCGCTCACAGAGTCTGTTGGTGGTTCCCCGAACACGACTCAAGACCAAAGGGGGCGGAGCCTTTCAGTCTGTGGCACCAAGGCTGTGGAACAGTTTACCACCACAACTACGTTTGGTTGGCTCTGTTGAATCCTTTAAAAACCTTTAAAAACGTATCATTTAAAAAGCCTTCTGTTGATCAACAATTTTACATTTTATTTACTTTTAATTTTTTATATTGTCTATTCTGTGACTTAACTTTCTGCTTATTTTAATCTTTGTGTACAGCGCTTTGTGACGGCCTGTCTATGAAAAGCGCTTCATAGATAAACTTTACTTACTTACTTATTTGAGGCGACTGTGTTTGTGATTTGGCGCTGCATAAATAAACTTGAATTGAATAGAATTTAAATGAAATCGTCTAAAATAAAGTCACGACCTGGCTTAACAGATGCAACAGAGTGAAGAGTGTGGAAACATTAGTGTCATTTTAAAATACTCTAGGAGATACTACTAATACTAGGAGAGCATGAGTGGAAGAAGCTGTGTGATTCAGCCCAACCTCAGGCACACCTTTATTCAAACCTTGTCAGGTGTCAACTGACAATGAAGCCTTGGCAACTGAGAGTATATATATAGTCTCATCAGCTTCTGTACTTTATACAGAGGCTGATGAGCGAGGCTGGTCACAGCTCACAGGCCCTGATTTGGACTTTGCTGAACAAAAGTGTTGGAGCCAGTCTGAGTAAAAGCAGGCAGAAAGAGCCCAGCATCAGAGGATGAGGGTGGAGGAGCAGTCTCCATGCTGGCCAGGGTGGAGTTACAGACTGGAATTCAGTGTGGATAGACCGAACCTGGGTTCAAAGGGTTCTCAGGCTGCACAGGTGGGGACTAGTGCCAGAGCCTTGCTGTCCTCACACCTGGAACTGGGAAGGGTGCAGGGTGCTTATGGAGGTTTCTTCCTGTGAAAAGGGAGTTTTTCTTTCCCACTGTCATCAAAACGCTTGCACATAGGGGTGTCATATGGTCGTTGGGGTTTCTCTGTATTATTGGTGGGTCTAGCTTACAATATGAAGTGCTTTGAGCTGTATAAATAAAGCTGAATTACAAAGCAGGTTTACAGCTTGGATTAAACATGGGTTTTGCCTCTGCGTGAGAGGGTTGCTTAGCTTTTGTGCCCTGACTTAGTCACCTGGATCAACTGCAGGATACTTTGTTTTGATTGTTCTATTAGTTACAGCCCCTTGGGTTATTTAATTAGATCAAGTAAGGAATAAATATTAAAGAGAATTTAAAGCGGTATGAAGGCCAGCCTGTGAGCCCCTTTGATATTATGTCTGCACACATGAGGCCGAGGTACTAGGAGTTATAGGACAGTTAGTTTAATAAAGCTAACAGTAAAATTCTTGAAGTTCTCAACAATCTACACTCACTGCTCATGCTGTTAGGTACACCTTGTCAGCACTGGGTTGGCTCCCTTTTACCTTCAGAACTGTCTTAATCCTTCAAGGCATAAATGCAACATGGTGCTGGAAACCTTGCTCTGACATTTTGCTCCATGTTCAAATGACAGTTCCTGCACATCCACGATGTGAATCTCTTGTTCCATCTCATAAGTTCTCCAATAGACCAAGAACTGAGTCACTGTTTCACGGTGTGCTGTCCTGCTGGAAGATGGTGCACTATGACCAAGATATGATGGTCAGCAGCAATGCTCACATATGCTGTGATGTTCACACGATGCTCAGATGGTACTGAGGGGTCCAAAGTGCGACATGAAAACGTGCCCAGAGCAGCAGCTGCTACAGGCAGGATGGATCATAGAGCAGGCGTCAGGTCATTGCTGTGACAGAGGAATGTTTGCTTTTATGAAGATATTGGTGATGAGACTTTGTAGAAAGCAGGAAGTAGATCATGTCTCACACCTGTCTCCTGTTTCTCACCTGCAGCTCCACCACTGAATGCTGGCGAGAGGCGGTTTGCTCCACCTACGTCTCTTCTGGTATTTTTGATTTTGGGTCTTCTCTCATATTTCTGTTTCTCTGTTTAATCTTGATGATGCTGTAAACACTGACCTCTGACCTGAAACTCCTGCCTCTGAGTTTAAACAGAAACTTATTTGATTTTTTCATTCATTTGGTTTTTATTTTGCTTTGGGATTTTTCCCCCATATAACATCTATCATTTAATGTGTGATGTGACATTTTTCACTTACAGCTAAATACACAAGCACTCACTGTGGCTGTGAGGATAAGTGATTATGCTGAGATTACATGTAAAGGGTGGAAACTGTTTTGTTTTTGTGGTTTGTCTTTAAAGATAATCACAGTGCTTGATTCACTGCAGTTTTCCTCTTTTAATCTACAGTTTTCATGGGTCATGTTTTAAGGGAGGTACTTGTTTAGCATGTTTGTACTCACAGGCAGGACTCACAGTAGTTTCACTGACTTTTATGATGAAAACAAGACGATAACTAAACACCTCTGTCAGTAAACAAGATCCAATCAGAAGTGCAGTAAGTTTCAAGCACACATTTGATCTGCCCCCACCAAACAGTGCAGCTCTTTTAGCAAACAGTGAAACTGTTTCTCATCCACTGTGACCAAAACTAAATGACACTGTTGTCAAAAGACTCTGCACACGTTCACAAACAGACTGAATTTACTCCACTAACAGTACAGACCAATGCTAGCCAATCAAATCAGTGTTTGTGGAGCATCAAATATCACTGCAGCAACTATCAGCGTGTTGCACATGAACACAGTCAGTAACAGGAAGCTAGCATGGCTAACGTTAACTATTAATGCAGGAACAGCTAGCGTGTGTCGTCAGTGACTGGGCATGCTTGCTATGCCATATACTGACGGTATGCTAGAGTGTTAATGGTTCCTGTAGTCCAGGGGTGTCAAACTCAAATACACAGTGGGCCAAAATTCAAAACTGGAACAAAGTCGCGGGCTAATGTTAATATTTATTGAAATATATTTATTCCTCCAGATATAAGAATGAATCTTTTCTTATGGACTCAAACACGTTTTGCTGAAAAACTGAATATGGAACAAGCAAAGCTTAATACTAAACAATAGATATATATATTAGCTGTATAATAGCAGTAGGCCCGCTCTAATAGTAATTTGGTATGGCTTCGCGGGCCAAATGGCTGCGGGCCAAATTTGGCCCGCGGGCCAGAGTTTGACACCTGTGCTTGAAGGATACAAAAAAAACAACAACAGCAATAGAATAATATTAAACACAAAGTGAACCCGTCTTCCTTCATTAAATAGGTTCTTTTAGATGTTAAGGAGGAATTGACTTAACCAGGCTGGCGGAGAATGAAGACAACCGGACACCTGCTGCAGATGGGGAATCAGTGAACTTTTATTGAGACAGAGACAACCTCTCAACACAGCTCACATCAAGAGATTCCTAATATTTGCTGTGAGGATGGGTATATATTCTCTAAAACTTACAGGAGGGGGTTGTGAGGAAAGTGCTGCATTAGCAGAAAAAACAACTCCATAAAAGGAAATCGGCCTTGGGTGTTCTAGTCTCTTCGCTTGCAGATATCTTGCACCTGCAGGATGAGGCGATCGCTTCTTATCGCTCTCAAGGCCAAAGTCGTGAGCACATTTTTATTACACAGTTGCACAGTAACTTTAAAGCTGAACAATATCTAAAGCTGAATAATGTTTGATCAGGTTATATTTTCTTCAAATCCCCCTTTTGACCCATCTTAAATGGGTCAACACACAAAAATAAGTAACATTCAAAGGAACACAGAGACGTGTCGAAGCCTGGCTCGAAAAACTCCTCGGGTCTTATCATTTGTCTTTATCTGTCATTGCAGATGAGGAGAAAAGAGTCCAGGCACCACCCTGCCCAGGGGTCGGCTGCAAGCAGTCTCGGTTCCCGACGAAAGCAGTAACAGCTGTCCTGCAACCAAGGATACAACGAGTCAGTGCAACCAGGGTAGTGACACAAAATTAACAGTTCCTGTAACCTAGCAACCAAAAAGCATAAGTAATGATAAAAATGTGGAGAGTACAGAGTATACTATAATAATGAGAGATATAAACGTGAAAATGTGAAAGAATAAATCAACCGTAAAATAAACACAGAACGGTAACTGCTAAGGACATTCAAAAGTGAATATGTTAAAAAGTGAGGAAGGGGTGTGGAATAAAACAATTTATATCCAGTGGTGGGAGTACACATTCGCTCAGGCTTAAGTCCGGAGACCCTGAGAACATCGCTTAACCCTCACAACCCGACCAGACACAGTTCAACCAGATATATCCTTCAAGAGGAAGTGGGTGAGGGAAACAATTAATAACAAGCCTAATACAAAACACCACAGAGAAACAACCATTCTAGAAGCATTTAAACAAGAGAAAGACGATAATGTTCGTCACCCTCACGATCAGAGTTTTCATCATCCGTTGGCGAGGAGGTGGGAAGTTGACTAGCCAATAAAGGCATCTGCCGGGCTAGATCCTTATCCTCAGGAGTGAGAGCTGTAACAATCAGTCTCTGGAAGAGGGATCGAATGCATGGAATACAACAGCAACCGCAGGTGACTAGGACAGCAACAAAAACTGAGATGGAAACTAGGATGGAAGCTACAAGGGCCTTATATCAGAAGGGGGCGAAGCTTTTGAACTTGAAGGTGTCAGAAGTGTCGGGGGCCCTTCACAGATCAGGATTATGCCAATGGGAATGAGACCCAGGGCCAGGAAGCAAACAAAGACGCAACATCTTTGCCTGCCTGTCATTTCAGGGGGAAAGGGCCAAGACATGTTTACTTAGCTTGGATGTCTTCTAATAGAGGATGATGGGGCAGAGAAAGGTGGTCCAGTTCCCCCCACCTCGCCAAGGGCGTGTTCTAGGAGTTAAAGAGCAACAAAAAGTATCAGTGACACAACTTTAAATGAGCTTTCAGCAGTTAAAACTATTGCAATGTAAAATGTAAATCTTAAAAACTCAAGCCAATATAAAAGCAAAGTCATAAAAGATGTTAAAAATAGAAAAATAAAAATGTTTAGTTCAGTATGAAGAACACCCCCTTTTGTAACCAGCCGGCTTGTAGGTTGAGCTTTGGCTCCCTCAAGTGGTTGGTGATGCTGTTGCAGCTCCTTCTGACAGGTCCTTCTGCACCTCTCTCAAGGTTCTTCCTGGTTCGGTGGCAGCAGCGCACTGTGTGTAATGAAACCAGGTGTCACCTTTCCCTTCGAGCCTGACAGCGTGGGAGGTCCGCTCTGTTATGCGGTAAGGGCCTGTCCAGCGAGGCTCAGCCCACTTTCTCTTTGTGACTTTCAGGAGGACGTAGTCCATTCCAGGTGTAGCCGCCTCTTTCAGCTCTTGCTGGTTTCTTTCAGCGACCTGTGAGGAATACTGGGCAACAAAACTGCGGAGCATGTTATAATATGTCCTCGGATCGAGGTCTGAATCAGCTTCATCCGACATTAACAGGCGAGAGGAGGGGCCAGGAAAAGGCCTGCCATGCTCCAACTCAAATGGAGTGTAACCAGAGGTTTGATTTACTGAGCATCTTATGGACATTAATGCAAGAGGCAATGCCTTAACCCAATCTAATTTGGTCTGTGCACAGATTTTAGCCAATTTAGTTTTTAGAGTTTGATTCATCCTTTCCACTTTCCCCTGGGATCGGGGGTGGTAAACTGAGCCAAACTTGTGTTTCAAACCTAATGCGGCTTCAACCCTCTGCAGATCGTGGTTCCTGAAATGTGAACCATTGTCCGACCTTATGACCTCGGGAAACCCATGCTGTGGTATATAATGATTAATCAGACACTTCACCACAGTTCTACTGTTTTCACTTGCTGTCGGCCAGGCTTCTGGCCAACCTGAAAATGCATCCACAGCCACCAGCAGGTACCTGTAACTACCTACTCTGTCCACCATGTCTGTGTAATCAATGATTATTTCTTTCCCTGGGCAAAGTGGGATGGGGAAGTACCCTGCTATTGGCTTGAAGGCGGGCTTGATTCCAAATTGGTTGCACTCCTTACAGGTTTTAACCATGTATTTTGTCATGTCTTTTAGATAAGGGTGCCACCAGGCGGCTAAGTTCCTCATCATTTGTGCAGGTCCCACATGCCCCACTCCATGTGCCTCTTCCATTGCTGTCTGTCTGACCCCTGGCGGTAGAATGGGCCTTCCATCTGGGCCACGCCAAACATCTGTGTTTGTGGCCCCTCTTGTTACCCATAATGATTTTTCCTGGGGGCTGGCTTTGTCCTGTAACTCTCTGATTGTGGCTAGGCCTAGTTGTATGGGTGGTCTTTCTGGAGGGGGTGTGGCTTCTGGGTCCATTACCATAATCAGGGAGGGTAAGTAACCAGCTGTCTGCTTAGCTACTAAGTCGGCCTGTTTGTTACCTAATGCCACTAAGTTCAATCCGGCACTGTGTCCTTTGCATTTTACCACTGCCACCTTAACAGGTAACAACAGTGCTTCCGCTAATTCCCTCATTTCTATCTCATGTTTAATAGGCTTTCCGCTGGCTGTCAAAAAACCAGCTCTTAGCCACTGCTTGAGCTCCACATGCACTGCTCCCACAGCATAAGCTGAATCACTGTATATATTCACTTTCTGTCCCTTTCCCATCCTTAAGGCTTCAATCACCGCTCTCAGTTCAGCTCTCTGTGCAGACTGTTGTCCTGTCAACTGCTCTGCTTTCACTGTTTTCCATCTCATGTCTGTCTGTTCCACTATTGCCCATGCAGCCTTCAACATTCCACTTTCAGTTCTGAAACAACATCCATCTGTGAACCAATCTTTTTCTGCATCCATTAGAGGTTCTGCCTGCAAATCTGGCCTGATTTTCTCCTGTACCTGCACAACCTCTTCACACATATGTGGTTCCCCTGATCCCATGTGATCAGCCATGTTTATGCCTTCATGTGAGTAGGTGATGTGTGGTGCTTCCAAAATGGTACTGAGGCGTCTCTGCCTGAGTGAAGTGAGTGTGAAGGCCTGTGAGGAGACGTAGGCCACCACACTGTGTGATGTCAAAATTTTTAGTGGGTGGTTCATCACTATGTGTGCTGTTTTCTGAATGATTTTTGCAAGTCCAGAAACGTGTTGTGTGCACGGTGGGTGGCGTTTTTCAGTGTTGTCAAGCATTACGCTTACATATGTCAACACTTTTCTCTCTCCCCCTTTTTTCTGGAACAGGATACCATTGATATGGGTTCCAGTTCCAGAAACATCAAGATGAAAAGGCAAAGCATAATCTGGCACAGCAAGGTCAGAGGCGACAGAAAGCTGTTGTTTTAACTTTATAAACGCCTGTTCTGTTTCTGTAGTCCATGAGAGGCGAGCAGAGAGGTTTCTCATGCCTTGTTCATTTACCAAAACGCGCAAAGGGGAAGTAAGGCCAACATAGTCTGGGACATAGGTCCTGCTGTAACCAGTCAGGCCCAAAAATGACAACATGTCTTTTACAGTTAGAGGTTTTGGATGGTGCAAAATGGAGTTCCTGTGTTCTGGGGACAAGGAAATACCGGACTGTGAGACCATGCGGCCTAGAAAAGAAACCTGTTTTCTTGCAATCTGTAGTTTGTTTTTGCTCACTTTAAAACCTGTGTTGGCCAGGTGGTGAAGTACCACTCTGGTGGCCTCCAAACAGATGTCAGCCGTGGGGGCAGACAGCAAAAGGTCATCCACATATTGTATTAACATACAGTCAGATGGTAGTGGGCTGGTTTGTAAAAGTTCTTTCAAACACTGATTAAACAGTCCTGGGGAGAGGGCAAATCCCTGTGGTAAGCGAGTGTAACGCCATTGTCGGCCTCTAAATGTAAATGAGAAAATGTCACGCAGTGACTCACGAAGTGGGATCCTGACGGCCCACCAAAGACATGGTAACTGTGACATTTGGTGAAGTGCCAGGCTCAGTTTTTGCAGTAGCGGTCAGATCTCCCTTAACAGCGACAGGAGTGCTGGCAAAGGGGTTGGACCGGGAAAGAGGGGCTGACGCAACACGATTATTCACCTGGACCACTGACCTATGTTCATTTAAGCAGCTGCGTAATGCTGCTTCTAGATCAGTTAATTGTTGTTCAGTGGGTTCCTGTCTGTTCATTCGAACCGCAAATGGTGCGCTCGCAAATGGGTCAGTTAGGCCCTCAGATCCGGTTCCAAAACAATGGGACATAGAAGAGGGGGCTCTACTACTAGCTGAGGATGTCGCCGACAGAGAGGAGCTTCCTGGGCAAAAATGCTTGGTATCTATGGGAGTTGGAGCTACGGGCGGTTCTTCTCCAATAGTCATTATTCCACCAGAGATATTAAGTACCGGATATATGCCTGCTGAGGGAGGAGTTGAGGCAGAATAGGGAGGTGGCTGAGACCTATTTTTCTTCATGTGTGGTTTTGCAGTTTCCCATAAACACACCCAGTGATTAAATTTAGCTTTACGGCCTGCGTGCTTATCGGCTTCCTTTCTGTGTCTCACCCCGCTCATCACACCTGCACCTGCTGCTGCTGAGTTGGCTTCTTCCTCTTTCTCTTTTGCCTGCATAGCCTTATTCTGCCAAATTATTCCCCAGTTACCACTACTCCCCTCGTCCTTTCCCTTTTCTTTCATTAACCTTTCAGCTGTTTTCCTCAATGACTCTTTCTGCTTTTTTGCTTCTTTAGGCTGGTGTGTGGAGTTGATGACTGTCTCAACACATGTTAATTGTTCTCCCAATGTGCTAAGAATAACACCGGGACCCCAACCATCATCATTAGTTTCTCGATCTAATTCTCCATCCATTTTACTGTCAATGGAGGAGTGTTCTTTTATTGATTTTAAAGGAGAATTTGGGCCAGCTGGGTTTCTGCCTCTGTTAGGCACTAACAGCTGGGGCGCTGCTTTAAAGGTGAGTCAGCACTGAAATATCCCTTCAGGTGTTACCAAGCTTCTACCAAACCGGGGTCTGGCGGGTAGCCTTGCCTAGAGCTTCCTGATAGGGGTGCTAGTTGGTTGTCACCTTGTTCACACGTCTCATTCACACTTCATACATTACCTGCAGTCACTCATTACCCTCCTTATGTATGTAATAAATGTGTAAAAAATTCTATGTGTGGTGTATTATTTTAACCAAAAGAGGAACCTAGTTCCTTTAATTGTGTAATCTGTGAACAACGGAGAACCAAACTGTCCTGCCCAGTGTTTCACAGCAAGCATTCAGCGTGTATTTATGTGTGTCCAATATCAAACAGAACATCAAAACATTTAAAACACTAAAATCATCAGGGTTTTAAGAAGAGATCCGTTTTCTCCTATTGATCAAAGGGACCCCTCCTTTGGACTCCAACCAGTACTTCTCCTTTTTAAGTTTTAGAGGATCTTTTCTAATAAAGTCCTCTGGGCCTTCCTAACCCTTCTGTAGTTTAGAGAATATTACTAAAAAATATTCTCAAGGCCTTTAACCTTTTAATTTGTTTAGAAAGGCGTTACTAATAAACCCTTTCAAGGTCCCAGACCTGCACTGAGGTATGTATCCGACACCGGAGAGCAACCCGTCGGCTGCAACCGTGGTCAGACCTCAGTTCACTCTTATCTTTATTCACTTATTCACTTATTTCTTATTCACTTATCTCTTATTCACTTATTTCTTATTCACTTGTCTGATTCTCAACAAGCCTTAAGTAAGCCAGACAATTTTGGTTATGAATTACTAGGAGTTTGGACACTAAGTATTTTTATAATGTTCAATATAGCAGAAATAAAAGGTCTGCTTACCTTGTTTTTGTGTGCACACAGCTTTTGTCCAAACTCCGTTCACTCAGACCACGGCCGAAGTCCTCCCATCCGTTCCAGTTGACCTGGAGCGGATCCTGTTCCGTGACGCCAATTGAAGGATACAAAAAAAACAACAACAGCAATAGAATAATATTAAACACAAAGTGAACCCGTCTTCCTTCATTAAATAGGTTCTTTTAGATGTTAAGGAGGAATTGACTTAACCAGGCTGGCGGAGAATGAAGACAACCGGACACCTGCTGCAGATGGGGAATCAGTGAACTTTTATTGAGACAGAGACAACCTCTCAACACAGCTCACATCAAGAGATTCCTAATATTTGCTGTGAGGATGGGTATATATTCTCTAAAACTTACAGGAGGGGGTTGTGAGGAAAGTGCTGCATTAGCAGAAAAAACAACTCCATAAAAGGAAATCGGCCTTGGGTGTTCTAGTCTCTTCGCTTGCAGATATCTTGCACCTGCAGGATGAGGCGATCGCTTCTTATCGCTCTCAAGGCCAAAGTCGTGAGCACATTTTTATTACACAGTTGCACAGTAACTTTAAAGCTGAACAATATCTAAAGCTGAATAATGTTTGATCAGGTTATATTTTCTTCATGCTGTAGTCCATGATTTAGAGCAGGGGTGTCACACTCACTTTACATGGGGGCCACATACAGTAATTATAATTATAAATGGCTTCAAGTGCACATTCAGCCTGTGAGACTCAGACTCTGAGCTGTAGCTCTGTGCTACATGCTCACATTTCTGCAATGCAAACACACTTTGTATTAATTCAATTTAATCTAATATTCAACACTGAACTCTAACTTAAGTCTTTTTAACAGAAGCCTTATTTTTATGTATGTACCACGGAGAAAACATGAAGTTTAAGGACAAGTTTGAAACCTGACTCAGCAGCAGTGAGCCTGATATTTCTTTGTAACATAGCTCGAGTGCAGCTTTGTTTCCTTTGCTTTGTGTCTCTATCTGTGGCATCGTGACTGTACGACAATTATCCTGTGATGCACCGTGAAACAGCAAGCGCCGTACGAAACACTCAGACTTAAACACTTTTAACACGTTTAACTTTACAAATCCTCTGCTGTGAAGCTTTGCTGCTTTAAAAGAAACACTGTGTTTGTTCTCAGTAAGTCATTTAAACTGTGCTCTCTGCAACACACACACACACACACACGCAAAACAAACCAAACCAAATCAATTTTCAAACTGAAGTGTTTATACTTACAGTCCGTGTAGCTTCTTACAAGAAGATGACTCTGTTGCCATGGTAATCCCTGCATGAATGGAAGCTCTTAGCCTCGTTTTTCTCTTGTTATTATTTTTCTTTATCATTTTTCCAAGTCTGACAATTACAGACAGGAACATGACTCCTGTCACATATTAGCAAATAAACTGTCTCTAATTTTACGGCAGTTTGGTTTTAATGGAGAGAGAAAGAAAACTCCAGAAAAAAGCAGGGGAAAATTTCAAAGCGTCGACTTGTTTGTGAGCAAACCTGCACACTGAGCAGGTCTAATGATGATGTCCCTCTGTGTAAGTCATCGTCCGTTCTTTAATGTAGAAAAGCCTTTTTAAAAGCTGCCTTCGGCTCGTGTGCAGCCTGACACAGTGTTATCTCTGGGATTTCCCTCAGGTCTGCTGAAAGTGTCCTTAAAGTTGAATATTGTGACAAAGTGAATGTAACAGTGAGACTGAGCTGCTCCGTCTGTTTCTGCTGACTTCAGCTCCTTAAACATCCTGATTTATCAGCACTGCAGGCACACGAATGTCACTGTTACAGAGACGCACACACAGAGCAGGAATGTGACTGAATATCACTAACAGGAAAAACACCTTCAGCCTCAAACATGCAGTCAGCTGCTGCACTGGCCT
The DNA here is from genome assembly GCF_057382095.1 of Aulonocara sp. 'chitande type north' Nkhata Bay. Classification (NCBI taxonomy): domain Eukaryota; kingdom Metazoa; phylum Chordata; class Actinopteri; order Cichliformes; family Cichlidae; genus Aulonocara; species Aulonocara sp. 'chitande type north' Nkhata Bay. Next base: position 74,489 of record NW_028234336.1, on the reverse strand, counting down.
CATGACAGACGTGAGCTGAGCTCAGGCAGCAGCAGAGGGTGGAGGCTCATTTCATACGTCTTTAAACTCAGCAGTGGGAAATCCAAAGAGACTGACATGTGACAGAGAAAAGCATCAGTGCTGTCGGCTCCAGCCTCACTTTATAGTTTGCTTTTATTTCTCTGGATGATGCAGGGAGCCTGGCTCAGCAGCTGCTGTCATGTTGTAGCCGTGTTCCTGTGACTGTACTGTGATAACTCTGTGACCATGTGATGGACTTACTATTGATGCTGTCCTGTATTAAAGTGTTACTGCAGCCGACCTGTCTGTGTGTCACTGTCTGTTCCTCCAACCTGTGGACTGCAGCGTCTTCAGCAGCAGCTGTTTGCTGTTTGCACCATCTGCTCAGATATTCTTCAGTTTAAATGTCTTTATTTAATCTGTGCTTAATACTCAACAATGAGGCTACATCGAATGTTAAATGTCTTCTTATTCTCGTCAACTCAGAACAAGCAGCTTGTTGAACACAGAAACAGGAAGCTAGCATGGCTAATGCTAACTGCTAATGAAGGAACAGCTAGTAGTGTTGTCAGTGACTAGACATGCTTGCTATGCTATATACTTATATACTAGAGCACTAACAGTTCCTGAAGTTCATGATTCACACCAGGGGCGTCACACTGACTTTACATGGGGGGCCACAGACAGCCCCCTTTGACCTTAATGGGCCGGACCAGTGGAACTTCCTGTCACTGTGAAGGAGTCACATATTTAACTGTTTTTCTACATGATGAAGAAAAAGTGACAATGACAGAAATCTGTCAGCACGACTCTTTAACCTGTCAGAAATAAAATGACAGAAAAGTTCTCAAAGCTCATCTTTAGTCTTAAAAAACCTAAAGTTTCTATAGCATAAAGTGAAAAAAGAAGGTTTTCTGTCTCTAAAAGTTTATTGCTGAATTACTTTGTGTAGTATGAATAAGTGAGGTTTGTATCGGCAAGAAAAGCTGTAAAACTATGAAAATTCAAAATGTCTGCTTGTGCTTGATTGTTGTGAGCAGCAGATCAAACAAGTTAAAATAATCAATTATAATCGGACTGATTCTTATGTATCGCCTTGCTACTCTCCTTGAGCACTCAACGCGTGCCACATTCACACAAGCACTGTTTCTATGCTTTAAGTGCTTACTAACAACCATTCACACACATTCATACTGCGATGGATGCACCAGAGAAAACTTGGTGTTAATATCTTGCCCAAGAATATTTGGCATGCAGAGTAGGGGGAGCCAGGGATTGAACCACCAACCTTCCGATCAGTAGATGACCTGCTGTACTGAGCTACAGCCGTCCCCAATGTAATGTCTAATTATTATAAAGAGCTTTTAATGCACATTCAGACCTGTGAGACTCACTCAGACTCTTAACTGTAGCTCTGTGCTACATGCTGACATTTCTGCTACTCAAACTTTGAATAAGCTTTATATAATCTAATATTCAACTCTGAACTTTAGTACTTTTAACCAGGGGCGATTCTAGGATCAGAGCTTTGGGGGTGCTGAGCACCAGGAGAGCTGCCCAGCCAGGAGAGATAAACTTTACTCGTCACAATGAGACTTCTTCCCTGTGTCTGTCAGTCCCTGCATCCCTAAATGCCTCCAGTTGTCCCGAGTTCCCTCTGACTGTCACTTTGGTGCATTTAAACCCCTGTTCCTTCCTGTCCTCGTCGTCTGCTGTCTTCATCTCCGTTAACAGTCATCATAATTTTACCATCTCTGTGCAAGTCTGCAAATTTCTTTATTAAATCATAAGATTCTTAAATTCATCAGGTCTCTCTGTGCCTGGGTCCTCGTCACAAAACATGACATCACTGTTTGTTTTTTTTAACACAATTTAATCCCACATTTGTGAAAGAAAAGAAAAACACTTTTTTTAAAGTCTGTAACTGTCACGGCTGCCGAGGCGAGCCGTGTGGTATTGAAGGGAGAAAGGACCCAAAACGCAGGCAGTAGATGATAATGCTGGTGATGTTTTATTTACACAGTGGTGAGAAGGCAAAACAGGCAAGAGGGAAGACAAAACTAAAGACCTAAACTGGGAAAGCTAAATGACAAACCTGAGACGGTACCAGAATGGGGTGAGAGGCAGAGAGGCAGAGAGGCAGAGAGGCAGAGAGGCAGAGAGGCAGAGAGACACGGACGGGGGACGGGACACGGAGTAACGCAGGCAAACCGGCAACAGGCAGGAGAACACACAGGGCTTAAATACACACCAGTAATCAGGGGATGAGAGACAGGAGGGCAACACAGCTGGGAGGAATCAGAGCTGACGGGACAGGGGAAATGTAACCTGAACACACTCACATCAGACAGAGACCTTCACAATAAAACAGGAAACTCAGACACGGGGAACCAAACAAGACACAGAACTAAACAGACTCACAAACAGACGGGGGGACACCATAGACAGACAGAGACTCAGAGGCAGACAGAATATAAGACGTAGAACTCAAACAATAATAATCATCATCATAATAAACTGGAAAATGATAATAAACTAAAAGCGCTGGGTCACCGACCCAGGACCATGACAGTAACAAAACATCAAATCTGATAAAGGTTATTTAAATGCTGCAAACGAAGAATGGATTGGAATAAAAAAAATACATATCCTGACCTTAATTACTTTACTGGGGGAAAATGATGAATGGTGCTCATAGTGAGTAAGAAGTAAACTGGGTGCATTTTTTGGACAGAGATTCACTTTTAATCTGTATGTATAATACAATACAGATACATGAAAATAGACTCCAAAAATAGAGTCCTTGAAATGTACAAGTTATTGATAAAAAATTATTTTTTATAAAAATGGAGGCAACTTTGTATATGATCCAATGTATGAAAACATCTCTACTGCAGATACTACTATGGCTCTGCAGATTTATTCCTTTCATTTTAACCTGTGTCGCCTCACCTTGAAGTTGGCAAATACTTTGGTGGTCAACTCTCTCAAGCAGTTTAACAGTTTCTGCCTGTCACTGCTCCCTGTCTGTTTGCTTACCTGGTTCTTCCTGACCTTGTACTTTCTCCTCACGTTCCCTCTTTCCTCTCTCCCTCTTTGGACTGACAATCATACACAAATAGATTGTATTCAATTAGATGAAAAAATTACATTAATTTGAAAAAAATATTATTAAGATCACTAATGAAAAACGTCCTCTCTCAGTCTACTTTCAACCAAAAGGCAAATAACCAAACCACATGAACATCTAATAAAATATATAATAAAAATAATAATAATAATAATAATGGATTGGATTTATATAGCGCTTTTCAAGGCACCCAAAGCGCTTTACAATGCCACTATTCATTCACTCTCACATTCACACACTGGTGGAGGCAGCTACACTTGTAGCCACAGCTGCCCTGGGGCAGACTGACAGAAGCCAGGCTGCCATATTGAAATAAATAAATATTGAAACACTGATCCAACATTATCCTTTATTGACGGATCATTTGTTCTTACACTTTTACCTGAATGTTGCTCCTGGGTTTAATATCGGCACATGCACATATGTCAAAATAACCAGCTTCTCTCATTCCTTTTCAAACAGGACAGTGGTAACAACAGCAGGCTGCGGACAATTTTAAGTTTTAGATTTTTTTTTTTGTGTGTCCCGTTTGGATCTATAGCCATCAGAATTGTTGTCTTAAGGCCAAGAAAGATGCCAAGCGGATTTATTTTACCAAGTGGATCATCATGGCCTTGCCATATTGGTCCATTTGATTGACCTTTATTATAATTATGAATTTATTTTATTTTCAGTTGCTACAAACGGGACAGACATGACTGGGGGATAGGACAGAAAAAGAGAATGAAAGAAAGAGAGGGAGAGAAAGAAAACCAGAGGGGAAAAAATGGAGAAAAAAAACAGAAGAGAAAGCAAACAACAAAGAGCAACATAATAAAAAAAGCACCATCACAATAAACTAGCTAGCAGTAGATAACAATAGATACTAAATAATAAACGATATTGTGCAGCACGCAAGATAGACAGCGCACAATGTGCTTTGAGGCAGCAGCCAAGAAAGCTGTAGTCCGCGTCTGTGAATACTAGGGGTGCAACGATACACAAAATTCACGGTTCGGTTCGGTTCGATACTTTGGTGTCACGGTTCGATATTTTTTCGATACAAAAACAATGTTCATGCCTTTTTAATTTGTCATTTATTAAAATTATAAATATATATTTTAACTCAAAAGTACAGTTTTTAAATTTAACCCTAACCCTTGTGCGTGTTTTTTATTTTGACAGCGTATGCACACCTGCGGACCACTTATGTGCAGCCCTGGTTATTTAGCTCGTCATATTGCAGCCACAGAAATTCTTTTGTCCATGAAACCATAAAGCTGCACTTTCTTTTTGCCTTATAGTCTGATTTGTCATAACTTCTCCGTTTTGTGGTAAGCTTTTCTTTGGCTGTCACTTCTTCACCCTGACCTGTCTTATTTGGCTCAGCAGAACTAAAATATATATCCTGCTGCTTTTACACACACACTCACATAAGCTCAGCGATTCTCTGCTCGATCAACCTCTCACATGTTTAAGCTGCGGGAGATTTCACTTGTCATGTTTGCATAGTAAGCTAACGATTAATAAGACGATGTCAGAGGAATTGGTGCGCAAATTATCATCACTCACCAATCAGTGCTGTCGCTCTCTATACACAGTTCACGCGATTGCAAAGTGAAAGCAAAAAAACAAGCGCAAATTCAAACGCGATTTCAATATGTCACATATTGACGGTGGCTCACCGATGCCAATGACATAATTACCCAGCTACATTTCCGAAAGAATGCAAAAGCATTGACATATATTTTTCCCTCCTACAATAGCCAAACGGGCAGGGCAGAGATAGATTTTGGTAGCCCGACTGGAAAAATCGCTAGCGTCCTAGCCCCAGGACGTCGGGCTAGCGATGATGCGTAAATGTGCAGTCATATTCGTTGTGTTCCCACTAGTGCTTTCAGGTTAACCTCGTTAAAATGACCTTAACGCCACAACACGGCAAATCTCCGTTAACGAGCTACCGCCGATCGCCCCGTGCATGGGGCTGGACGGCCAACACGTTAACGAGCTAACTGCGCTAACACACTAGTTCCCACCCATGTAATTGAGCATTGCGTGGCACATCCAACATACTGTTTTACTTTAGTCCATGACTCGCTTACCTTCAGGGTCATACGTCACATGAAAACCAAAATAATTCCAAACGCCAGATCTGAATGAGAGTGGGGGAGGTCCATGTTGCAAGGAGAGCTTAACTTCTGTCTCGCTAGCTTGCCCTGCGCTCTTCCTTCTGACTATGCTGTCTGTGTGGAGCGCTCAGTGGATCTGCGCTCGACAGTGCAGCCTAGGCGGAGTAGTCGAACGCAGATTCACTGAGCGCTCAACACAGACAGCATCGTCAGAAGGAAAGTTGATAAAATAAATTACAAATGTTGTATTGTTCGATACATATGCGTACCGAACCGAAAGCACTGTATCGAACGGTTCAATATCGATACGAATATCGTTGCACCCCTAGTGAATACCCGTGTGTACACCTGTGTGGATCAGCATGCTTGTATTCCAAAGGTTTCTCCATGTAACGATCTGCTAGGGAGTGTGGGGAGCCATAGCCCCGTCCACCAGGGTATGAAGCAGGTATGGAGGAGATCCAGGCCCCAGATATCCAGAGGCCCCAGAGTACGAGGACCCGAGGAGGACCACCAAAGGGGGGGGGGACCGTGCCACCCTCCTGGGAAGAGCTGAGTAGAGCCCCAAAGGAGAGGTCACCCAGCAGCTACGGAGCAGAGGCCAGAGGGGGTTGCAGTGGCGTGCCCGCGGGCTCTGCCGGCAGCCAGCTGTGCCAGAGAGGACCGAGCTTCAGGCCCAGAGGCCAGACCCCAGTCTGACGGCCAGCATAGAGATAAAGATGGCGCTGGAGTGACGGCAGCCTTTCCAAGTAGCTCTGCAACACCGAACTTGTTTCTTAACTTTCAACTGTTTTAGACTAGTCTTTCAAACTTTTTTTACCTTCCTTTAGTCACTCTACTTTCTACCTCTTAGATATACTATGGATAACGCACTTTTTAAAACTTCTGGAACCAGCTCCTTCATCTACTCAAGAGCGGAGCTGCTGGCACTTAACACAAAGGCACAGACCGGCATCAGACACAATATCCCGGCCAAGCTAAAGAGGAGCTACAGAGGCTGCAAGGCTGGAGCGAGGAAAGCGGATCACCGGAGGCGATTCAAACCATCAATCCCGACAGTGATCATGGGCAACGTGAACTCGTTACAGAATAAGATTGATGAACTGTGCGCTCTGAACAACCACCAACTCTACCGTGAGTGCAGTTTGTTTATCTTCACTGCTTGGGTGTCTAATAATTTTGGAAGAGTTATGTTGTCGAGAAATTGATCAATTTCGTTTTTAGATGGGTTTATTTGTGGTGTATATAAAGTTTCATAGAAATCCCTAAAAATTGTGTTTATTTTTTAGGATCATATATTGTATTCCCAGATGAATCTTTAACAGCACATATAGTTGTTTTTTCTTTATTGATTTTTAACTGGTTAGCAAGAAATTGTCCGGATTTGTTACCGTGTTCATAATTTTGCAGGCAAAGTCTTTGTACTAAGAATTTAGTCTTTTTATTAATAATTTCATTTAATTCTAGTTTTGTCTTGCGTATTTTGTTTAATATTTCTTGATCTTGGTGTGACACATAGGCTTTTTCTAAGGATTTGATGTTTTTCTCTAGTTCCTGAATTTTTTTGTTTTCTTCTTTCTTCTTATGTGATGAGAAAGAGATTATTTTACCTCTCATCACGGCTTTCCCTGCTTCCCAGAGGACAGATGCTGATGTTCAAGGAGTGTCATTAAAGCCTAAATATAGAGTCCACTCTCTTTTAAAGTATTTGATAAACTCTTCGTCTTTGAGCAGTGATGTATTAAATCTCCAGTTTTTTCTTGGTGTAGTATTATTCATCTGTATTAGTGTTAAAGATACAGGAGCATGATCGCTGACAGCTATAGGATGAATCTCAGTGTCTGAAATGTCGTTCAGCAGTGAGCTGCTGACCAGAAAATAATCCAGACGAGAGTAAGAGTGATGGACATGTGAGAAGAAAGAATATTCCTTACTGTTGGGGTGAAGGGAGCGCCATGCATCGCAAAGACCAAAGTCGCTCATATACTGTTTGATTATATTTGTGGACTGCCAGTCACGCTGAGTTCCTGTTGTGTTGAGCCTATCCATGTCTTCATTTAGTCCCAGGTTGAGGTCTCCCCCAAGAACGATTGTGCAATCTAGGTGTTCGGAGAACCGTGGAAGAATGAGGGGTCATCAACATTTGGACCATATACACTTACAATACCTAGCTTTTGGTTAAGTATAGATAGTTTGACGATTAGGAATCTGCCCTCTGGATCTATAACTGTATCGAGTACTGTGAAATTAATATTTATGTATTAGAATTGCCACTCCTCTTTGTCTAGAATTATAACAGGCTGAGAACACATTAGGAAACTCAGGTGTTTTAAGTTTGTTCAAACCTGTGACAGGCATGTGGGTTTCTTGTAATAAAGAAGAAAATGCGCGGCGAGAAGCTCCATAGGTCTGACTATGTGTGTGCATAATAACTAATATGAGCAAATGTGTGCGTGTGTCCTATATCTGTGTGCGCTGTGTGGCTGTTGTAAATGTGTTGCCTTTAAACGCATGTGTGTGCGTGATCGTGCAGAGTAAGCATGTAGGAATAGACAGTGTCGCTTGTGGATGGATAGGGAAACAGGTGATCGACGCAGTGATAGAAAAGAGAAGCAAATAAACCAAAGAGCAAGGTGCGCGACACGAGAGAGAGAGGCAAAAAGAAATAAAAACGGAAACATTCCAATTAAAGCGTTGGCGGAGAGTGACGGTGACGTTATACTAAATTAGCAAACTGAAATTACATAGTTAAGCAAAAGTTAATACAAGAGAGTGAGTGAAGAGAAGAGTGTAGCGGATTCTTATCTGGTGTGCGGTCAATACAGCCATGGAGTGATGCCAGGGTCGCGGTAGAGCTGTCCGTCCACGTAGAGCCGGTCCACGGCGATGACAGCCCGGGAGCCTTTCTGGATAAAACTACGTGGGACTGGGAAGAGGACCCTGCGTCGTTCCAGGATCTCTCTGGGGAACTGGTCGTTCACGCTGAAACCCGTTCCTTTCAGCTCTCTGCCGCGACTCTTCACCTGCTCCTTCTGCTTGAAGTGGCCGAATTTGGCTACAATAGGACGTGGTCTTCCTTCGGAGCCCCGATGCGATGCAGTCTTTCGAACCCTATGTTTTTCACCGTGTCCTCCGGCAGCTTCAGGTGGATTTTAATGAAGCTTCTCACGGTCGTTTCCGGGTCCTCTCCGGCAGACTCTGGAATACCAGAAAACACCAGATTATCTCTCATGCTACGGGCTTGTAGATCTATAACGGTCTCTTTTATTTTTTTATTTTCTATGTTTAATTGGGTCACATTTTCGGTCAGAGATTTGACCGAGTCCCGTAGCGTGGTGTTTTCCACAGAAAGTGTTTCCACCTGCCGCTGGCTGAACTCCAGGGATTCTTTTAGAGATTTAAATTCCCGGTGTAAGATCTCCACCAGGGACAGCCTTGCATCAAAACTGGACAATCGCTTATCGATTGACTCCAGGATGTCGACGATATCTTTGCCGGCAGGCGATGTTGTTCCGGGGGAGTCTGCCGGGCGATATCTTTTAGATGACGGCGTCTCAGCTTTGGCCGGGGAAGACGCGTTCTGGGCCTTCTTCATTACTAAATCTTCGAAGCACCGGTCGATGTAATCTTGGAGAGCGTCTAAACTCTCCTCGTTGTCCTCCAGGGTGTTAGAGATGATAGCACAGATGTTGTTAGTTATATGACAGTTGGTTAGTTTATTTGGCAATACTGAAGTTTAAAGAAACTTTGTTAAATTCTATGCTACCATTCGCTTTTTTTCACGCCAAATCTCCGTACTTACTTAAAGTTTACTCTTCGCTGCCCCTCATCTGCCGTTTTTTTCCGGCAAAATTATCCACACCCACCGCCGCGCTGTGCATTCTGGGATATGTTGGGCCACGAAGTCTACACCGCCACATCCTTAAAATTCAGGGAAATGAAGGACGCATTTGAGGCCGCATTTCGAGCAGCCTTTGAATTGGGACAGCCTTCGTCGCGTCGCTGTGACGTAATCGGCCTTAAAATGCGGCCTTTAAGGCTGCAGACCCTGAATTGGGATACAGCCTGAAACTGCTGCTCTCCACACAGCTCTGACACACCCTCATGAGAGCTGATTGGTCAGTAAGCAGGCTGGTCGTACCTGCTGATCACTCACCTGTTCCAGACCAGGCTAGGGTTGCCATGGCGATATACATTCCACCTTCATAGTTAGAGTCAAGCCTGCATCAGATGGCTGGCCTGAGATCATGATCAGTGACACACACACAGTAGCTGTTTGTGTGCAGCAGCTTCTCCTTTAAGAATCTGAGGTCTGATGAGACACAGCTGTTTGGAAGATATTTTATTTCCTTTATTATTTATTTAATTTAATTGTTTTTATTTATTTAGATAGCTTCATGTTAGTGACAGAATAAGAAACTAAACCCAGAAAAATAACATCATAGTTCAGTCGTCTCAGGTCTCACACTACATGGTACACTGACCTCTCAGTGCAGTGACGTCGTCCTGCACCCTAAACAGAGAGACAGCCCAGAGCATGATGGTCCCCCCTCACTGCCTGACTGTGGGGACGCTGCTCTGTGGGTCACTTCAACATTTCTCTTCCTCTATGATATATACATGTCTATGTAGGAAAAGTATTTGCCCATAGATATAGGATATAATTAGAAAATATGAAACATGGATGATTATGAGTGGGCTGAGTGCAAAATCCAGGCAGGACATGATGTGCAACGAGTTTCACAGCCTGAGAAAATAAGTGTGTTATTGTAAGATGTTAGCAGAGCAGTGATCGGGTGAGGGGGCGTGGTTTAGCTCTCTGGTGTTGCCTGAGGTGGTGGAGAGGTTGGAGTGGAAGAAAGTGTTTCTGTGGACGGATGTGCTTCATCCACACATGAGCTGAGATCAGGAGTGTCTGTACTTGGTTGGACTCTGTGGGAGATCCATCCATCTTCTTCTGCTTATCCAGCTCACAGTTACGGGGGAGTAGCCAGAGTCACCAGCCTATCACAGGGTAACACTCACAGTGACCCAACCCACTAACTGCATGTCTGTGGACTGTGGGAGGAAGCCTCCAAACACAGAGAACCCAGAGAGAACATCCACACAGGAAGGCCAGGTGGGGGATTCAAACCCTGCTGGGAGGCAACAGAGCTGCCCACTGCACCACCGTGCTGCCTCTGGCTGGGCTGTAGGCATCTAATACTTACCTCACTCAGGCACATGAACACACTTCATACACACCTGCATGATTTTGTTGATATTCTGTCTCCATTAAAATGAAACAGCATAAAATAAAAGACTTCCCTGTTTGTAACTGAGCAGATAATTATTCTCCCCTCTGTAATTTCAAGATTCAAAGTGTTTATTGTCATGTGTCCGAAGGGGAAAAAAGCATTTCTCTGTGCAATGAAATTCTTTCTTTGCTGTCCACCCACAGATGCTGATTAATATATACAATAGAAATTAGGGGTGTCAAATTATCGCGTTAATTGCGATTAATTAATTACAATGCTATTTAGCGCGTTATGTTTTTTAATCTCGTTAATCTAATTTTTAATCTCTTGACGTCATTGATTTTGTATGAGAGTTGCTATGTTATAAAATCCGTTTTTATGTGCTGGGCTCCTTGTGCTTGACTTGTTGGGGGTGGAGTCACGTCGTGAGGTCAAGGTGAGAAGTGGTGATTAGCTTACAGTGTGGATATGGAGGCGCATCTGAGAGTTGTTGGCCCAATGAACGGGAAATTTGTATTTCATAAACGCCCCGACGGCACCATTGACAAAGGTAAAGTGGTCTGCCTAGAGTGTAAGAAGGAGTTTGCTTACCACCGAAGCAGCTCAAGTTTGGCCTATCACCTCAACGCAAAGCACCCAGCCGCGAGTGCAGCAACAGCTAGCAGTGAAGACGTTAGCAATATAGCAAGCCAGAGCAAAGCTTTTCGCCAAACAAAACTAGAGAATACCCCTCGTATGAGCAAGTCTGCGACCGACAGGCTGACTAATGTTATTGCCAAGTGGATAGCGATGAACTGTAGGCCGATAAATATAGTAGAGGACGAAGGATTGACAGAGGTGTTGCAAATTGCGTCCAATGACCCGTCATACAAGCCGCCGTGCAGGACTACAGTAACGACCAAAATCAGCAAAATGTACGACGGCGAAAAGAAAAACAAACTTGAGATTTTGGCGGAGGATTCTCCCAACTGTGTTGCTATAACCGGAGATCACTGGACCTCAGCTGGCAACCACAGCTATTTTGGGGTGACTGGACACTTTATTGATAGTGAGTGGAACCTCAACTCATTTGCACTGACCGTCATGAGAACAGAAACCAGGCACTTTGCTGATAAATGCGCCGAACAGTTCCTCAAGGTAGAAAATGACTGGGGTATTGAAAACAAGATATCCACCATTGGCACAGACAGCGCAGCAAACATGCTGGCTGCTATGAGAGCACTTCCATATGAGCACATCGCCTGCAATGCTCACATTCTCCAGAGGACCATCACGGCATGTCTCGATAGCAGTGGTTTTGTCGGTGTACTGGCAAAGTGCCGCAAGATTGTTGGTCATTTTAAACAAAGCCCTGCGAGTACCACAGAACTTAACCAACAACAAGTAGCACTCGGAAAGAAGAGCGATCAACTTATACAGGATGTACCCACCAGGTGGAACTCGACTCTCGCAATGGTCTCACGCCTCCTATGTAACCGAGAGGCTGTCCAGGCTACGTTGGACCAACAGAACCACAGGTTGGTCTTGCCAACCGAAGCTGAGTGGGCGAAACTGCAGAGGCTGGAGCTCCTGCTTGAACCATGCAAGTAAGTTCAAATAAACACCTTCCCATTTTAATTATATAAACTACTGTTACATGTGTAAAATCAAAATTAATGAACATAAGAAGGAACTTTTAAGGACAATTAAATTGGAAATCAGTTACACTTTGATTTAAATGAATCCAGCTAGGTTTATTTAGCAAACCTCTCCACCTCTGCAGGTATGTGACAGAGCTGCTGGGTGGTGAGGCCTACGTCTCTTGCTCTGTAGTGCTGCCTGCTTTTCGCCATCTGTACCGTGTCATGGACATTACTGATGATGATCCTGCCTACGTGGTGAAGTTCAAGAATGCCTTCCAGAAGGATCTGGCAGCACGACGAGCTAATGGCAACGAGATATGGTTCGAGGTGGCCACAGCATTGGATCCACGGTTTAAGGATTTGAAATGTCTTCCAAGAGAAAAGAGGGAACAGGTAGGACAATAAGGTTAAGCTGGACTAATGAGTCCAATTCATTATCAAATCAAACTTTTATTTATTATATGGAACACAAAGTTCTTTACAAGATTAAATAAAAAAAATAAAAAAAAAGCACTTAGTTTTAATCACAATCATTCATTCATTCATTCATTCATTCATTCATTCATTCAGGTGTGGACCATTCTGGAGAATATGCTCCAGGCAGCAGAGCCCAGAAGAGCAGATAGTCTCCAGCCCTCCACAGAGGATGATGGACCAGCTCAGAAGAAGAGGAGGAGCGAACTCCTTCTGGGGTCTGACTCTGACTCAGAAGATGGAATTGAGTCTGGAGAGCTGCAGCGCTACAGAGCAGAACCCAGCATCAGTATTGATGACTGTCCCCTGCAGTGGTGGTATGCTCACTCAGGAGTCTATGAAAAGCTGTCAGTCCTAGCACAAAAGTACCTGGCCTCCCCAGCTACCTCTGTACCCTGTGAGAGACTCTTTAGCCTTGCAGGCCACATAGTGCAAAAGAAAAGGGCAGCCTTGCTTCCAGAAAATGTTACCAGGCTGGTGTGTCTTAGCGACTGGCTGAGGAAGAAGAAATGAGACACATGTGGTCAGCATAGCTGCTGTGTCATTTGTAGCCTACTAGAATAGATTGCTTGATGTTCAGCACTTTTTTTTGTGATGGAAGAATACTTTGATGTGCTAACTTGCAGCACTGCAATGTCAGTTTTATTTTTCATTATCTGAAGCAGAGGAATTTCAGTGCTGTATTGCTCAGAAAAGAGCAACTCTGATGTGCTAACTTGCAGCACTTAATTTGATTTTATTTGTATTTATTTTTCCACTTATTTTACAAAAGAATACAACAGTATGTAAATGGTTGCATCTGTTTAACGTTTGTTAAACAATAAATGACTTTATAAAGTCACTTTCTTTGTTATATCAGTCTTTTGGTCTGCCACAATAAGTTGAGGGCTTTCCTCAGCTATTTTTAGGTGAGATTAAAAAAGAGATTAATTAGATCAATTAATTAAAAATCATAATTAATTAATCTCTATTTTTTTTTATCTCTTGACAGCACTAATAGAAATATGTCAGATAAATACAAATAGAACAAATAAATAAATGAAGACAAAAAAGAAGACAGAATATTTACGTGTGCAACAGAGATGTGTGCAAAAGACCAATGAGCTTAATATGAAGGGTGACCTGTGAACAGTCTGTGTTGGGAAGGTTAGGAAAAACTTCTCCCAGCACATCAGCGCAGCCATTAAAACAGGAATTCACCATGGCAACAGAGTCATCTTCACCTCATGATGAAAAAATATGTTTTATTTTTTAAATGGCTTTATTTTTGTTTCTTTGTGTCTGAAAAAAAAGCAGCAGGGTAAGTGGGTAAATGTACCGGTGCATCCATGGTCACAGAGTCATGTTCATTATCTCATGTCGAAAAAATGTTTTATATTTGTTACATGCATTTATTTGTGATTTATTTTGTTCTCGTCTGACTGTGTGTGTGTGTGCACTGCTCTCAGGGCCTCCACAGCCTCCTGCAGGAGGTGCTGTCCATCATGGGGACAAATAAAGCTTTAGAATTGAGCCAACAGGCCACGTGGTGACTGTGCTCTGCAACAACGTGCTATCATGACGATGTAGAAACTTGATCATTATTATAATGATGATGTTTTTAATTATCCACTTCTAAAGATTTCCGGTCCCTGTGTTTAAATTCTTTGGTCCTCTGTTTGTTGTCAACAAGCCAATTATGCTGTACCTCTCAAACCAATCACAAAAAATAGAAAAAACACACTTCTGTATCGTCTGAGTGAAGATGACTCTGTTGCCATGGTGAATTCATGTTTTAGTGGATGTAAGTAAGTAAGGCCACTTGTCGTGCTGTTATTATGTTTTTTTCCCAACTTTCTCATAATTCCTCCAACTCTGAATTGAATTATTTATTAAAGGAGCAGCAAAAATAGTAACAAACACATGAAGGCTGTGTATGAAGAGACTTTCATGTCACTGAGTGAGGAAGTAAGCTTCAAACTTAAATGAGCTGGACGCTTCCTCTCTTTGCTCTTTAAATGCTTTGCTTCTTTTATTGATTTTTATGCTGATTTTTTCCCTTTTTTCCTAGCTTACCTGCGATAGCTTCTGGACACTTATAGATCATTAGGACTAAAGTGTTCTTAACAGAAGCAGCAACATTTTTATAGTTACCTTATCCTCAGCGCTCCGTGTGTCTGTGGCCTAGACACAGCTGAAGCCTGATTACAGCGTCTGGGCACCGAGCAGCCTCAATAGCCTGGAAAGGTGCTAACCGCTAGGCTAACTAGCAACAAGATGCCTTCCCTCTCCACAGATGACTACCACAGCCTCCTGCAGAAGATTGCAGTACTGGAGACAAAAATTCATCGCTTAGAAGTAAACGTGGAGGTAAATGGACTGTGTGGAAATGAAACAACCTTGCCTTTGATTCAAAACAATGGCGACGAGCAAGCTAGTACACAGCTAAGGAGCACAGATAACATGACCAAGAAAGTAGACTCTGTGCATTATTATAAATCCTCAAGTGATAATCCCCCCTTGGACTGTCTTGGTGCAAAACCAAGACATAAATCATGTCTCCTGGAAGGGGGAGGACGTATCACGGGCAGAGCACAGCGAGCTGAAATCTCTGAAACCGACTGGCCTTCACTTCCTACGAGACAGAGAAGCTCTTCTACCCCTGTATACGAGAGGAAACAGGACTGGACAACCGTGAATAGTGAAGGAAATTGCCGTCCCGGGTTTCCTCCGTGGCGTGAGCGATAAGCAGAGTTCTGTCCTTTCCTTCTAAGATTCCTAATTATTTAAAGTAACACTCAGGTATGCCATTCAGCTGGGTTAGTTACGACGTCGGGAGCAGCTTGGGAGAACAAGGAAACACAGACTGCTTCAGGTTGTCTTCCCAAATCGAGTCAATTTTGTCTCTGGACATTGTTAGCAGGAATTTCTTTAGATTCTTAAAGAAATCGGTGATTTTGTCATTATTTACCCACAAAAACTCTGCAGTTGTGGATGCTTTATCATGCTTTGGGTCTAATTCACCTATCTCTCTTATGAGTTGTGACTCGGTTACTCCAGGAATGCATTGACACAATATGTACCTGTAATCCGGACCACCCAAATGGTGATATCTGGTACTTCTCTGTAGTGCAGAGACAAAGGCTGTAGGATTTTTAAGAGGATCGGGAAGCTCTTTAATAGTTGTCACTAATTCTGAGATTTTAGGGGGCTGAATACAACACTGATCTCCTATTATCATAAAGGGGTAAGTGTCATTGACGTCACTAGATTTTGGGTCTGTTTGTTTACTACCGCGAGTGTTGGCGTGAGGACCTTTGTCATCCTGGCTTTGTTTTTCCTTTTTTCCTTTTAGATAAGTCTTTATTAAAGTTCGGGTAACAGGTATTTCTTTAGCTACCTCTAAACCTCTAGCTACGATATCGTGGCGTTTCATGTGGGTGTCTATCGTGGACACTGCCTGATGCAAAAGTTTTTCTTCATAGTCGTCTGAATTGTTTTTCATAAGTTCCTCACATTCTTCTTTCAAAAGTTTTTCTCTCTTTTTCTATGTTCTGCTAATTCTTCCTTGCGGCGTATATATTGTTTTTCCTGATCCTGTTTAAAGAGATGGCTAAGATCCGTTGCATGTGATTCAGATTTTTCGTCGCTTTCTTTTGAGCTGGTTGGATCAGAATGCTGACGTTGTTTGCGTGCAGCTGCTACAGCGACTATTAATTCGGTCTCATCGTAATGAGGTGGGGCTGTAGGCTGAACGGCTGAACATGCAAGACTAGCTTTTCCTGCGGTAGGTTTATGTTCTTTGCTAGAGCCTGCACTAGTTTTATTTGATGTAAAAGCATCTACACCTGGTTCCGGTCCCTTTTTCCATAGTGGTAACATTTGATGTATCACGTCGCGGCATTCTATCATATATTTTCTACAGGACTTTTTAAGCAGACTACTTTTCTTATCACAAATGATATTCAACATTTCTACTGACCTGGTTTCTGGCGATAATCGTTCGGGATAGGGCTCCGAAAAGAAATTAGAATGCATTGTACTTACAGTCCGTAAGTTGTAAACAAAGTCAGTCACATAAGCACTTCCATATGTTCTGGATACGTAATCATGGAAGTCTTCGCCGATTCGTGGACGTGGGTTACACGTAACCGGAAATGGGAGTTGTACTGAGCCGTTATTTGAGACTTTATTTTGTATTTTATTAATTTTTGGTTTTACAGGTACTTTAGATTTTTTATCGGACCTGTCTGTGGTCTTTGAATTATTCTGACCCATGTTCAGTGATTTCCAGAGGGGTTTACACGCTAGGAGGATTTAGGTTAGTATTTTCGCTGCGGCACAGCTGAGGTCACTTTAAATTTATTGCTAGCAATTTTTGTTTGGGTGAGCAACTCTCACTTAACGAGCAACTTCTCGCTTAACAACAGGCAACTCCCTGTGTCTTTCTGCTTTTAATTTACTGCTTTTAACCCTTGAGACCCGTGTTTTGTTTTTTTTGTTTTTTTAAAAGAAAAATTAAACAATTAATTATTATTATTATTTTTTACGTATAAATGTGTTGTGTCTTTCCACTTGATTATAACTGATTTATTTATAACATTTTATATAAAAGAAAAACGAGAAGCACATTAATTCATAGTAATTTAACATAAAATTGTTTGATAGTGTTAATTTGGAAAGCCACAACTCTAGCGGGTCCACCAACACCACACAAGGGTTAATTTACTTTATTCGGGGACTGAGGAAGTCGTCAGTGTATCTCTCTGGATCACTAAGTGAAACTTCGTCAGCATATCCCGTTTTTTTAAGGATCGATCACTGAGAGAGGTATAATAGGTCTTTATATAAATATGAAAGACGCATATTTACCTTCTGTCAGTCATCCCACTTCTGACACCAAAATTGAAGGAAATTGCCGTCCCGGGTTTCCTCCGTGGCGTGAGCGATAAGCAGAGTTCTGTCCTTTCCTTCTAAGATTCCTAATTATTTAAAGTAACACTCAGGTATGCCATTCAGCTGGGTTAGTTACGACGTCGGGAGCAGCTTGGGAGAACAAGGAAACACAGACTGCTTCAGGTTGTCTTCCCAAATCGACTCAAAGGTTTATTTGATACACAGCAGTTTATATAGAGGAAAAAAGGTTCGTGTGTCAGCTTTCCCAGTTCAAACCGGTACAGACTAAATAAGGAAACGTCTTCCTGCCTTCTGAGCAAAGTATCCCTTGTGTAGTTTATCAGTTCAGCTATAATTTATGATCATCCCAGCAAAATACACTCCTAGACATAAAATACAGAGTTCTTTCATTAGTGAATTCTGAAACAAACCACCTAGCCTTTAACGAGCCTTTTCCAGGAGATAAAGAAAAAGGGAGGATGGGAGTAAGGAAGTGGTCTCATCTCTGTGGTGTTTTCGACCTTGGGGTACCAGCTTGTGAGTCTTACACATTAATTCTTGGGTCACAGAGAAAGAGAAAAACAACTAGTAGATGGGCCTTATTGAGTAACTCTTTTCCTGTATAAAACAATATCCTGTAAATGCTAACCGTGGTATCAAAATATCATAACAAATAGGAAGGTTAGCAACAAACCTCCAAAACAACTGAATGTGAAACTGCAGAACAGATTTGCTCCACTATCAAAGGACCCTGGATCTATATCGGACAACCATCCATCTAAAAGCAGCGAAGTAAGGTCTGAAAATCTGTTGAAAAGTGAAAGGCCACAGGGAAAGCTAAAGGCTAGGCCTGAAACTCTGATTGTGGGTGACTCTGCTGTAAAGGATGTACAAAGGATGTGCGGTAAGAACACTAAAGTCCTCTGCTTTCCTAACGATATGGTCAACAACCTGAAGGAGAGAATTCTTCAAATTGCAGATGAATATCCAACTGTGACAAACATTGTTCTGCATACAGGGTCAAACGATGTGTCCAAACAACAGTCGGAGGTTCTGAAACGGGACTTTACTGGATTACTAAATACTGTAAACTCTCTGAATGCAGCTGTATTCATCAGTGGACCTGTACCGCCGGTCAGAGGAGGAGACGAGAGATTCAGCAGGTTGTTTACACTGAATAAATGGCTTATATCAGCATGTACTGACCACTCAGTGCATTTTATCAACAACTTTAATATTTTTTGGGAACGCAGGCATCTGTTTAAAGAAAATGGATTTAATTTTAACAAGTCAGGGGTGAAACTGTTCACCTCCAACTTGTTTTATTTCATACGTCATCCATATGTGCTTGGTGCCAAGGCTGAGATAAACGAGGAGTTATCTCATAAAGAGGAACAAACAGTACTCCAAGAACAGACAAAGCCCAGCAGAAACCTTGAGGAGGAGCTCCATTTGCCCCCACCCGGGAAGAGCCTCAGAAAGGAGAGACATCCATGGCATCTGAGGAAGAGCCTCAGAAAGGAGAGACATCTGAGGCAAGAAGAGGGGTCCCTATTTGCCTCCAACTCTCTCAACAACACCAACGACCAGGACAAGGGACCACGATCTTCCCCAGTCCCCAAACCCCTGACAGGCCATCACCCCCATCACCCTCCTCCCCCTCCCTTTCTCCCTCCTCCCCACACCTGAAATTCACTGAGGAGATGATGGAGCGGGTCAATGCTGGGCTCAGATCTACCCCCCGGCCCAATCCCTTTTTGTCCCAATCGAAGTCACATTGCCCAGCCTCGCCCCCCTTAATTCCTCTTCATGCCCTGTCTCCGCAGTCTGATGTGTGAAGGGTCCGGGCTGCGAGGATTATGGCAGTGGTGACTTTTCCCAGGAGAAGCTGGGACCCTGTTTACTAGAAGGTTTTAAAATCTCTGTACTTTTAGGTGACAGGAGACATGTGGCCTGGTCAAAACACAGAGAGCTGCACTCTAAAAGATCTTTAAACATAGTAAACATACCTTGTGTGCCACAGACTGCTCCCAAACACGAGGGGACAAGTAATACCTCTAAAACACTTAAGTTGGCTTTATTAAACGTTAGATCTTTAGCTGGGAAAACATTTTTAATTAATGATTTAATCACTGAGCACAGCCTTGATTTTATGTTTTTAACTGAAACTCGGTTGGACCAAAGTAACAGTGGAGCTGTTCTCATCGAGACGACCCCTCCTAACTACAGTTTTATCAGTGAGGCCAGGGTGAGCAGGAGAGGAGGAGGGGTTGCTGTCTTATTTAATGAATCATTTCAATGTAAGCAGCTATCTCCTGGAAGTTTTCAGTCTTTTGAATATGTGGCTTTACAGCTGAAGGCCCCATCCAAAGTTGTGTTTCTTAATGTTTACAGGCCTCCCAAATACTGCACAGACTTTTTTAATGACCTCAGTGAACTGCTGTCTGTGATCTGTGTTGATTTTGACTGTGTAATTATTGCTGGGGATTTTAACATTCATGTGGACAACCCTCAGGACAAAGGGACTAAAGACCTGAGTAACACTCTGGGCAACTTTGGGCTGACTCAGCATGTAACAGAGGCCACACATAATAGAGGACACACTCTTGACCTACTGATCTCCAAAGGCCTGAGCATTTCAAAGGTTACTGTGTCTGATGTGGGCCTGTCTGATCATTACTGTGTTTTCTTTGAAAGTAAAATCTCAGCCCACACAAATATATCAACAACAGTGATCACAAAACGGTGTATAACTGAACACAGTAGTGAGATCTTTAACCAGGTCTTCCCATTAACACCTGACCTGCCCAGAGGGTCAGTCAATGAGCTCGTCAATAGCTTCAATGCTAACATGTTAAATGTAATGGACACTATTGCTCCCATTAAGGTGAAGGTTATCTCTGGAAGGAAAAAGTCTCCATGGAGAAACTCCACACTGGTGAAAAAAGAAAAAAGAGAGTGTAGGAAAGCTGAGCGCAGATGGAGAAAAACAAACCTCCAGGTTCATTATGACATTTATAAAGAGAAACTTCACAATTATAATTTACAACTGAGGAATGCAAGGAGGTCCTACTTCTCTGACATCATCACTAAAAACAGCCATAATGCTCGGGTCTTATTTTCTACAGTTGACAGGCTAACAAACCCTCCTGTGCCAGTGGCAGCTGAACTTCATTCGACCATGGCCTGCAATGACTTTGCCAAATTCTTCACAGAAAAAATCCAAAAAATTAGACAAGCAATTGGTACATCAACAGCAGATCCAGAAGTACTAGAGGACAATATGTGCTTTGTCCTACTGGTCATTGCTTTGCACAACATGGTAAAAAAAGTATGCTCATCAAAGTATGCAAATCTCCAGTGCAGTGGAGGCCTGTGAGCATACTTTCTGTGTATGTATTATTGTAGAGTCGACCTTACAATATGGAGCATTTTGATGCGGCTGTTGTTGTGATTCGGTGCTGTATAAATAAAATTCCATTGAATATAGAGCACCTGCCTCCTCATTGTGGTACTTGTTGTTGTTGTTGTTGTTGTTGTTATGACCAGTCTTGACCCCACACAACAGTGATCCAAGATCAAAGATGTTTGAAAGCAGTATGTTGTGAAAATACGGCCCTTTGCAACACTTTGTACTTTGGGGTCATTTCTGTCCACGAGGACCACAGGTGTTATAGAATCCAATAAAAACCCCATAAATAAATCAAATTACTTAAAACGTATTGCAATCATGCATAGTATAGTAATGAATAGCTTCTGTTATTTTCAGACCATTTGATGAATAAAAAACAAATTTTTGATAGCAAAAGATTTCTTTAGAGGACAAAAATGACCCAAGAACAACACAAGGGTTGGTTCCAGGCAATAAAGTCTAAAAATAAATCCATCCACTTCTTTTTCTGTGTTCCAGCCTCAGTGGCTCTGACACAGTGCTGTAATATTTACACCTCTGATGAAAACAGAGTTTGTAGTTGCAGAAATACTCGACTCATTTTGGGCATTTGCGAGCAGGAACCTCAGAAAGCCCCTCGCTGCTTCACTGATTAAGAAGCAAAGCAAACATTAGTTAACAGTAATGTAAAATTACGTACGTACTACAAGAAAAGGCTTTTGTTTTTCTGTTCATGGAGTGAAACTGTGGAACAGTCTGAATATGGAATTAAAGCAACGTCCAAACATAAAACTGTTCAAAAAGAGTTATAAAAGTATGATCTTCTCGAACTATAAAGAAAAGGAAAATATTTAAATTAAGTGAATGTCTCTATTTAAAAACAAACAAAAAACTCATGATGTGATATTATAGGATATAGTATATCAGAAATCTGTTCACTATTTTTATTACAAATTATATCAGTAAGGAAGCTGACTAAATATTAACTGTTATTTATGGCAAAGGGGTGGGATCAAATAAGTGTTTACTTCTTCCCTTTCAACATGTAAATTAATCAGAACGGGTTTTTTTGTATGTAATTTGTATAGTGTTTTTTTCTCTCTTATTTTCTTTTCTAAATGTACTTGTATATTGTTCACATGTTGAAATAAATTACCAATCAATCAATCAATTAAGGCCCAAAGTTTAGGAGAGAACGTCAGCACTTCACTAATGAATGTGATGCTGGTTCATGTACTTGTTTTGTAATGTGCATGTTGTGCGTTGCTATTTCCCATATTCTTTGGCACTGATAGATGAAGAGTCTCAGGCAGGACCTGAGCCTGCCAGCTGCTGACAGTGAGCAGGGAGAGAGCAGCAGAAGCTGGTCAGGAGCAGGGCACCTTCAGCCCCCTTCATCAGGCAGAAATCATTTGGGTGTCTGTGTGAAATGTCTGATTTTTTAAAATCTTTTTTGTAGACATATTTATTACATGTTTAACAATTATATAGAAGAAAGACAATGTAAAGAACAAAACCTTTGTCCCATAAACACGGTCAGGAGTCACAGTCGAGTGTGAGCTGCATGTATACAAAGAAATAAGAAGGAAACAGCAGTTAGAATGAGCATTGTACGTGCTGCTGGAGTAATACTTGGCCCCTCTATGAATATTGTGGCCTCTTGATGGCCCCACACTCAGAAACATAGATCCACCACTTTCTTTTCTACTGCACTGAGGTCTAGCAGGACAAGCACAGAGATGAGTCCACTGTCACCACCACTTCTCTTTTCCCAACCATTAGTCCTGTTATTGCACCTGTTGATGTGGGTGTGGCCAATGAAATGTCTCCATTACCTGTGTTGACACCAGGCTGTGACATTCTACAGGTGATGGTGGCACACTGTTCAGTCTTGGTTTTGAATCCTGATGTGTGGAGCCAGGGCTTTGGCCACAGCTACTTCCCCCTGTAGACCAGGCTGCTTACAGCACCCCCTGGTGGAGTAAAGTGGAGTAGAGCCATGAGTGAGAGATGATCTCTTTCCTTTGGCTCTGCTGTTTGTCCTCATATGATCCTTCTTCCTGGCAACAGTGGGATGCATAAGTTGGTTGTCATGGTCACTGCAGTGTCCTCTCCTGCTCAGCCAGAACATTGAGACTTCTGGGTTCTTGGGGACGGGAATGATGATGAAGGATGTGGGGACCACCACATCCGTGGCTGGATTGGTAAAGGGCAGAGAGCTCCAGTCCCACTCAGACGCCAGCAAGGTGGAGGTGGAGTACTGGTTTGGGCTGGTATCATCAAAGATGAGCTTGTGGGGCCTTTTCGGGTCGAGGATGGAGTCAAGCTCAACTCCCAGTCCTACTGCCAGTTTCTGGAAGACACCTTCTTCAAGCAGTGGTACAGGAAGAAGTCTGCATCCTTCAAGAAAAACATGATTTTCATGCAGGACAATGCTCCATCACACGCGTCCAAGTACTCCACAGCGTGGCTGCAAGAAAGGGTATAAAAGAAGAAAAACTAATGACATGGCCTCCTTGTTCACCTGATCTGAACCCCATTGAGAACCTGTGGTCCATCATCAAATGTGAGATTTACAAGGAGGGAAAACAGTACACCTCTCTGAACAGTGTCTGGGAGGCTGTGGTTGCTGCTGCACGCAATGTTGATGGTGAACAGATCAAAACACTGACAGAATCCATGGATGGCAGGCTTTTGAGTGTCCTTGCAAAGAAAGGTGGCTATATTGGTCGCTGATTTGTTTTTGTTTTGTTTTTGAATGTCAGAAATGTATATTTGTGAATGTGGAGATGTTATATTGGTGTCACTGGTAAAAATAAATAATTGAAATGGGTATATATTTGTTTTTTGTTAAGTTGCCTAATAATTATGCACAGTAATAGTCACCTGCACACACAGATATCCCCCTAAAATAGCTCAAACTAAAAACAAACTAAAAACTACTTCCAAAAACATTCAGCTTTGATATTAATGAGTTCTTTGGTTGTTGTTCAATAATAAAATGATTCCTCAAAAATACAACTTGCCTAATAATTCTGCACTCCCTGTATAGATGTAAAACAAATATGCCAGCAGTTTATCTCAGTTAACGAGAGGAGCAGGAATGTGTTTGGCTGCTTCACATAGTGAACATTGGTTGTAGTGTGGGGCATAAGTGTAAAGTAAAGTAAAGTGTGCGTGTTAGTCCCCATAGGGAAATAGTTCCTCTGCATTTAACCCATTCACTCAGTGAAGCAGTGGGCAGCCACCAATGCAACGCCCGGGGAGCAGTGTGTAGGGACGGTACCTTGCTCAGGGGTGCCTCAGGGTAGCCGTTCAGTGGAGTCGAACCCCCGACCTTCCGATCATGGGACCACCACTCTACCTACTGAGCTATCCCTGCCCCCATGTAGTCCATGTCTGTTGCTGTAACAGTAGTTCATGTTTAGAATAAAACATCAGTTGATCGGGGCAATAGTGCCTAAACTGTTGCATAATTTTGCTAAGAGATCTGTTACTTTGTGGTAATCTTAGATGAGTAGTTTTATGGACAAAAACCAGCAGGTCATTCAGTGTTCCCTTAGTGCTGATGTGTCAGAGATGTTGGTGTACTATAACTGAAGTAATGTTGTTAAGTCCTTAAAGTCATATTCTATTATTGTCATGACTCTATTTTTATTTTTGTATGATACCTGATTTATATGGAATATGGCTGAAGTTAACTAAGGCCTAAAATACTTAGTCAGTCATTTGTTTAACAGTAATTTAACATTATATAATTCACATGTAAAACTATGAATTGTAATTTTAAATGGTTTAAAGCATGTAGAATAGCATAAGTAGGCAAGTATATTTCTCCTTTTTTATCAAGAAGCAAAGACGAAAAGGAAAAAAAAAAAGGAAAGAGGGCAGGGTTCGGTGGTTGAATCATCCGTCCCCCCCAACGCCAAAACCAAATCTACGCCCTTGGTTGCATATAATTACATTTTTGCTTGATGCATAAAGTTAAAAGATTAAAACTAATAAAACAAGTTTTAAAAAGAGACTTTTCCATTTGATTACATTTTGTATGATGGATTATGCAGAAAAAGTAGAATTGGGCTGAAAGATCTATCGCTTTATCACCTCTTCAGGGTGTAAATCGTGTTTTTAAAAAGTAACTAAGTAATTAATTACTTTTGAAAATAAGTAATCAGTAACGTAACGGGATTACTTTTTTGGGGAAGTAATCAGTAATTAGTTACTGATTACTTTTTTCAAGTAACTTGACCAACACTGCTGATAACAGTGCAAATGTTTGCAATATAAGAAATAAATGAAAAAAGTAAACATCTGTGTTTAGTGAACTTTGCAGTGTTGCTCTGTGGTGCAGCTACTACATCGTAGCAAAGTTTACACACTGTGTCTACTTGATCCACGTCTGACTGAACCCATAATGTTTCCACACCGCTGAAGGTTTTTACCTCTCTTTTCAACAGCAGTCACTCTCCTCTCCAAATAACTTCTGCTTAGCTTTCCGAGCTTCCCTCGGGTCCTCTTAATTGTTGTGATGCGTGTTCGAAATGCTGAGAGGTGCGCTCGATTTGCCACACGGAGCAGCGCGAGAGTAAAGCACGAGGGAGGGGCTAATAATCGTCTCAGTCAATTTTAATGATCGTTGAAAGCCCAGATCGTAATCGTGATTAAAATTCGATTAATTGAGCAGCCCTACTTTGTAGGGTCTTTACCTTACAAAGGAACAAAAACAGAAAGTAAAGAGGCGGGAACAACAATCCTGGGAGACTGCCAACATCACACCTGCACCGCACTTACAAACAATCAGTGTCTAACTGACTGTTGTACGTCTCATCCTCTAGACCAGCGGTCTCCAACCTTTTTTGCGCCACGGACCGGTTTATGCCCGACAATATTTTCACGGACCGGCCTTTAAGGTGTCAACACAAAAAAATACAACAAAATAAAACCAGTACCGGTACCGAAAAAAAAAGATTTATTCATAACACACGTGAAAAGACCCAGGAAAACCGAGTTAATGATAAAAACGATAATGAAATAACGCTGAAAACCGATTAAAAACCCTGAAAACCAGACATTTCACACCTGAGCCTCAACTCTCGCGGCCCGGTACCGGTCCGAGGCCCGGGGGTTGGGGACCGCTGCTTTAAAAGACCATCACGACCAATAACAGAGGAATTATACTGACAGGCCTGTTGCTCACGCTGGTGGATGCAGAGGTCAGCTTGTTGTGATGCATGTCAGTGAGCTGCAGGGACCTTTGAACAGATTATTCCAAAGTAAAATGCTCCCATAGAGTGATGCTACTGCACACGCTTCATATGGATGTCATATGGCATTAATATGTGCTACACCTGCCTCTCAGCATGGACTGGTACAGCACTGTCCTACTCGACCAATCAGAGCACTGTATACAACATGCCTCACACACGACACGCAAGAGCTTTCTAACATTCCCTCTGTTTGACATGCAGGCAGGAATCAAACCACCAACCTTCTGTTTAGATGACCTGCTCCATGTGGAGTGCACCTCACATGGGCTCACTGTTAGTTTGTTGGCTCTGCTCGCTCCAGCTGCAGGTCAAACAGCTGGTGATGGAGGTGTACCGAGGATGTTACAGCTGATCATTTCTCTCAGAACGAAACACAAATACAGGACAAAAGGACCCCGTGGAAAGTCACGGACTCAGTGATGAACAGCGTATCAAGAAAGGACGTCCACACTGAAGGCAGTCAGCTGTAGGTGTGAGAAACAAGGTGCAGTTCCTGCAGGTATTACCTGTAGGAGGGACTCACAACTTTAACAGTAACTATTCAACTAAATAAGGACAGAAACCTTAACTGTATAGGCTAAAACACAGACGTCATGTGATCTGTTGATAAGACCAACACTAGTTTAAATCATCAGTGTGTTTACCAGCTGAGGTAAAGAGTTAACCGCAGGTTGACCTTTGACACCACTGAACCCTGTCTTCTTTAGACTCAGTGTTGTTGAGGTATTTCAGTCAGGTTTAAAGTACTCACAGCACAGTTTGCACTTGTTTTTATTAACCACTGACTCCTTTTAGATGCCACAGCAGATTCTGACAGTACATCAGGATTTCTGTCATTAGAGGAGCTGCCTCAGTGACTGAAGCCACATCTGTCTGACAGAGGTTTGTCTCTGTTGATAAACTTCATGGATGTTCGACCGCTGTAACGCTGGTTTGGATCTTTCAGTTTGTCTCCTTGAAGCTGGTGGACGGTTGGAGGACTGAGGTCGGAGCGACTCCACACCACTGTGGGGCTGTCCAGTTCAAAAGTGGGAAACTCACAGGGCAGCAGGACAAACAACTCTCCCTCATACAGCTCCACAGCTGAGGCATGCTGGGAAACTGAGGACACAGACAGAGTCCATGTGTCACTTTGAGGTAAAGATCAAACGTGGACAATTTCAGTTACAGAATATAAAATATCTACATAAAGAAATAAAATCACTGTTACACCTGAATAAACTGTGTGAAGGTAAAATAAATAAATACAATAAAGTGTAACCGAGGACAAGGTAGGAGGTAGGAGGGGCAAGGAAATAAATTGATCATTTATTTATTACATTAGTAAAACATACAATTTCCCAGTTATTTCCAGACAGGCCTTGCAACACATCCTGCTGATATCCCAGCTGCACATGACACTTACCACACAAACGGTGAAAAATAACACAACACTGCAAACCGTCACACCCTGTTTAGAGACACTGCAATCGATTTACCTGCGGGTATGCACTGCAAACAATTTGAGTCTCAGCACAGCTGGGAATCAGCGCTATGCATGACCTGCAATCTGGGAGATAAAGGGAAGTGGCACAAACAAATAAGCAAAAAACAAAAAGGGAGGTTAGTCCGCCCTTACACAACTCACTCAATCATCAACCGCCCTTACGGCTGGACGGACTAACCAACACAAAGTTACAAATCAATCAAAAGAATGGAAAACTGAGAGGCAGAGACAGGACAGCTGAAAAACACAAACAACATTATCGATTGAAATGTTACCCAATAAAATATCAGTTTTATTAAACCATTCAAAATCACAAAACTAAAACAAGCCGTCAATATACCTACAATACTGATCAATTTGCAGTCGATCTAGGATTTGATCAATTCTTCTATTAAAACTCGTGGTCACACCACAATATACCCACTCGCACTCGAGTGAATTCATCGCCTCTGGTTTTTTCCACAGACCTCACCCCACACACCTACTACCTTTTCAAAGCTCTTCAGCCAATCACCTGGCAGAGAGCAACAAACTGCCAGGTGACACTTGTTACAAAAGGAAGAAATAAGACGTGGTATGAGTGAAAAGTCTGAGTTCAGCTCCTCGGCTCATAGAAACACTGATTTCCTTTTATTAATGAGGCGTCTGTGGGAACAGGTAGGAGGCTCCTGATTGGTTCATAAGGTGTGAATAAATGTGTCATGTAGCTGGAAGCAAAGCCACATCAGGCTTTAGAAGGAATTCATGAAGGTCTGAAATCTGTCTGCAGTGCAGTGGAGTGATCTCCTCTCTTTGAGTTAGAAGTCTGGAAGTTTAGGAAGCAGCTGGACTTCAGGAAGCACAAATGTGATGAAGGTGAAGGTGTGGAGCGCTGTGTCAGGCTCTGCTGTGGAAATTAACTTTTGCAATATTTTCAACTGGAAAAAGAAGCAGGGTATGAACTTTGTAGCTCAATACAAAGCTCAGGGGTTAAAGGTCAAAGGTCACCCAGTCTGTGAGCAGAATCCTTAATGCAAGAAAACAACTTTCCAAGACTTTTCCCAAATTCCAGGTCAGATTTCATTGGTCAGAGAAAAGAACATCAAATTTGGATCCAGTACTCGTGTCACGACATCCTGACTGCTGATCAGCTGATCCGTCCTTCCATTGTTCATCAGAGGACGAGGAAACGTTACCACTGAGTTCAGTTTGGACAATCCACCAATCACAGAGCTCCATCAGTGATCTTACAGTAACTACATTCGCCAGCAGAGCTTTGATTGCACTTCTCTCCACCACCACTAGATGTCTCCACACTCTGTGCTGACTCCAATGAATGATCAGAGCTGCTGAGTCTGAACCTCTTTACTCGGTTGGAGGCGGCTGCTGCAGCCTCACCCTGACGCACACAAAGCTCCACCTTCAGTTCTGACACTGAAACATACACTGTAGCTAAAATGATGCAGATGTGACCGTCAGCAGCTGGATTTCCTCTCCATAGACGTGTTTCCATGCTGATCACAAAAAAGCAACAACTCAGACAGATCGTTAGATACAGCAGCTTTAACTGTAACAGTGTAATTGTAGAGTCTTTACAATGTAAAGTGCATGAAGGCAACTGTTGCTGTGATTTGATGCTATGTTAATAAAACTGAATGAATAAGTGCTGATATTTATCCAGATCGTCTCTCTGATTGATCTCTATGACCAGCCTCAGTAATAACTTCCAGCCAGCAGCCTCGTCCCTGCAGGTGTGCTCACACAAAGCTCCCCGTCCATCAGTGCTTTAATCATGATTTAAAACTTTCTCTAATAAATCACTTTCATGCTGCCTCAGACTAAAAGCCTTTATTTCACCCACCTCTCTTAGCTGTTTAACTGATTCATAGTTTTTATTTTATTGAAAACATTCAACCATTTAAAAGATTATTAATTTTTATCAACAGATTTTTAACAGGGACTATAAGGAAAGAGGACCTTTATCCCATATTAGCTGCTCTTAATAATAATCACATAACAGTAGGTGCCTGCAGATCTTTGTCCATGTTTTACATCCTTCTTTACACAGATGTCTTTTCATATTTGATGTCATGTTAATTTGAAAGCTGAGCCCTCCATCTGCCACAGCGATGTTACCTGCATCACTTTACTTTATAGCGGCTGGAAGATTTCTGAAAGTCACCAAAAACAACAAAAGTGGGACTTCCTGCTTCTCACAGAGGACTTCCTGCCAGTTCAGACAGAAAAAAATAACCTATAAGTATATAAATAAGTATGAACAACATTTCTTCATTCACATGACCTTTGACCTCGGACCGCTGAAGCTGGCTGACCTTTTCTGCTTCCTCTTCCATCCATTTCAAGTTAAAGGCCCTCCTAATAGCTGCTGGACACTTTTGTACTAACAAGGCTTTTATTGTGAAACACTGAGAAACAGTTGGAAACACTGATTTTGTTTTTTTAAGAGCATGTGTTGCTCTGACAAACGCTGCGTTCCTTACTGTGAGAGACAGAGTGTCTCCTCCGTCTGTGTTTAGCTTCCTGTGAGGACAGGAAGTGATGCGAAGGCTTATGACGTGTGAAACTATGAGGAAGCTGAACTCTGTGGCAGTCTGCCGTGATGTTTGGCTGCACACACTAAACTGAGCTGAAAGAGAGTGTGTGTGTTTTAGTATGCAACAAGAAGTGAAACACACACACACAGCAGCTGCTTTCAACACACACACTCAGTTTGTTCACATGAGGACAAAAAAACTTTATTTAACTAGGCTTGTGTGACAAGAAGACAGGAGAGTCTGAGTTCAAGGCTCTGCTCAGATGAATCCCACAAGCTCGGCAAGTTTCTGTGGCAGCTTCACCTGAGACACGAGGAGGGAGGAGACAAGGACGCTGAGGATGGTGCAAGGTTAAATGTAAGGAGAGAACCAGAACAACAAAGAGGCCTCCTCCTCCTTTATGGGAAACACGATGAGGCGAAGGAGACCCGACGAGAAGGCGCTCAGAGTACGTGACTGCTCTAAATGGAGGCAGCTTCATGGTGCGATGGTCAACAGGTGTGGGTCTGTTGAAACATCCTGAAGGTGGAGTTTGACTGCAGGCTGCAAGCAGTCACACTTCATGACAGCGCTCATCTCCCTGCTGCACCACGGCTCCGTCTAACTCTTCCTCTTTATTTCCAGATTAGCGATCAGCAGGCATGAAGTCATCACCTGCGTGGGCCTCATTTACTAACGTTTCTATGGAAAAGTTCAAACTTCTTGGAGTTTTCACACAAAATTTCCATAATCAGATTTATGATGTGCTGTTCTTCTTCTCTGTGTTGTAGCATCCTGATGACACCCCGTTTGTGCTCCAGTGGATGATGAGAGTCAAACCTTAAATACTGATCCATATGCGTAGGTTTACGGTACACATCAGGTTGTAGATGTCCCCCATTACTGATGGAAATCTCACAGTCTAAGAAGGCTAACCTGCCACTTGTTATTATTTGTATTATTTTGATATTATTGAGCCATGATGGCGCCTTTGAAACTCTGCGTCTGCTCTTCTTCTGCTCCATCCAGATCTTTGCATCACCTTGTTTTACACACTGACTCCATCAGGTTACAGAGAGCTAAGTGATGAATGACTGTTTCATGCCACAGACTGCAGATCAGTCAGTGTTCTGATGGCGCTGATCTGTCATCACAGTCACATGACTTCCCCTTGTGTGAATTAATGTGTTCTATTTAGTTCTGCAGTATTTTATTTCTAGAGTACATCTGCGTTTTATTCATTTCACACAAACTGTTGATGTAATGTCATCAAATGTCCACTAGATGTCAGTAGCCATCGGTGGACCGAGTACATCAACCTCTCTGAATACATACATGTGCGCTTAAATGAGCTCACATTATTGATCTGGACTGATGGATCGCCTTTGTTTTTATAGTCAGTGTTACTATGGAAACGACACTAACACACTATCTAGACATACAGTGGATTTGTTTGACTTCAGTCTTGATTCTGCATGGAAACAATAACCTGACATCTTTGATCATAAGTTTCAGAGCGTCGCCTGTAACCATGGTTACTGACCTGCAGCCTGACGTCACTCTGAGCAGCTGCATGTATGAATGTACATACAGGTACGCAGCTGCTCAGCTGGGTGGATGTGCTGGTGGAAACAGTGAGTGTGACAGTGATGGATAGATGCATCATGAGCATGTGACTGCTGTCAACACACACATGCACAAGTATATAAAGGTCTGTACCCCTGTGTCCTGCTCCCAAGAGCAAGAAGGAGCTCTGAGCAGCGTCACCTCCACTGCTGAGAACACAAACATGTCCAGGAAAGCTTTACTGGCTTTGATTCTTCTCTGCCTGTTTACAACTTCTGTAGGTGAGTGTTTGCATGAGAAAGATGGAAATCCTGTGTTTTGTCTGCACAGCAGTGTTCATGCACAGGTATATGTGTCTGTTTCTACACGCGTGCATCATTTAGACTCTTCTGATGTTGGAAAGAAAATGAAAACAGCGTTTTCTTCTCTTATGTGACCAAAAATCTGCTGTTTTCTTTTCTATTCTACGTGTTTATTTTTGCATTTCTGTGAAGATTCAGACATCGGCGCTAATTATCTTCCACATGTCAAGTGTTTTTATTACCGTGTGCTCGAATATCAGATTTGGAAGGACCGCTTGATTGTTTGAAGTCTCTGTGCTAAATGACAGATCCTGATTCAAGCGCGAGAAGTAAAAGCAGTGATTTGAGGCTCTCATCTTTATGGTTTTGGATATATTCTTGTTTAAGCATTGCCTGAGATTTCAGTGTGCAGAAAAAGGACATGAAAATGAGTGGAAAGAGCATTTTTATATACAACATTTGATACATGAAGACACATTTTGACAGCAGTGGCGTTTCCACGCCAGATTTACCAGGGTGGGCTCTGGGTGTTTTTTCATGGGGGCACAGAACCAAAACCAGAGGCAACATTGAACTGTTTCATCTATGAAGTGAATTTATTGGGAGCACAAACAAAGTGAACGAACATTTAACAATCAAACAGGAGATTTCACACCCTGCACATCTTTAAAAAGCACTGACTGACATCACTGTGGACCGAAACGCCTGCACGCATGGCAACAGGCAGAGTCCATAGTTACAGAGAAGTTGAGGAGGGCTTTCCTACCAGCTGGGCTGGAAGCTGCGCCTCCTGTCCCCCATTCATGTGGTGAGGATCGTCCTCACACTGGGGGGTCGTCCTCCCTCCTGCTGATGTCTGAAAAGAGACGGATGTGGAGTAAACATGAGGCTGTAACTGAGAACTACAGTAACTTATTACTTTATCTTTTCATTAGTGTTAATGATACTGTGTGGAGTGTAATCACAGGGCAGCCCGTGTCCTCCTCTCTGTAGTTCCCTCACGCTCTCCATCTTTGCTATCAGGGAACAAATGTCTGCTTTTCTTTAATGTCAGCTGATGTTGTTCCAGCTGTGACACTGAGCTCCTGTCTCAGCTTCATTTTTCATGTACGGTTAAAGTAAAAGGATGAAGTCTGTCTCTGAGCCTGTGCGGACCGGATTTGTTCAGTGTTAAAGCCATGAAGCTGGATTTCACAGTGACGAACCGTATCGCTTACCTTCGTCTCTTCACCTGTTTCCACGTTAATCGGCTTTAACGATTCGCGCTTCTTTCTGAGCGCGAATGTGCTGAGAGAGCGAGTGTGCAGCGCCCTAAAGAGTCCGTGATAAACACAAACTAGAACACTAGTTCCAGTCCCAGCGCTAAATTAATTCGTCTCTTCAGGCTTCACGGGACCGCGGGACAGTGAGCCGTGATTGTGAGCCGCGGTGGAGACACCCGCCTCTCGTCCGCCGCACAAGTCTTTTCTCCTGCGCTGATCACAAACGTGGACGCGCGTTCACATACCAAACATACGGGCGCGCGCACACATACAAGCAGCCTGATTGGATCATATTAAAAAAATCATTAAAAATCATCCCTGAGAGTCGACGTGACACTTTCTTCCTCTGCTCCACCTGCTCTACACCTGTGCTGAGTGTCATCTCAACCAGCTTTCATACTCTCGAGAAATTAAAGACAAACTTTACACTTAAACTTAAAATCAACTTGAAAACTTTAAAGGAATGTGATAATGTCATGTTAAACATTTAAGAAAAATAATCTGTGATAGCTGAGGTGACTTTCTCAACAGACTCCTCTTCTTTGACATCCACACTACATGTGTTTCACCTCAATCCACTACATAATTCTGGAGACATTGCAGGGCTTTTTGGGTCACTCCTGGACGATTGGGGAGGGGACCAGAGAAAACGACAGAGTCCAATATTGTTTCGGCAAAGTTTCACGCACAATGGCACCTGCTCTGGCCCCTGGAAGACAATTGACTACGGCTTCTAACTTAAATGTGCTCAGAGCAGAAAAACAGCATATAAGAACAACTCCATTTACATGTCTCAGAAAAGAACTGCCAATTACCAGAGTTTGATCCCCAGGGGGTGTCGCAGAGGGGCGAAATGGTCAGACACATGAACAGGTTGGTGGTGTTCTGAGGCATCTGTTTATGACTATGCTTCTTCCTCACCATCACACAGTCACCCTGTTTGCCCGGCTGTCTAGCTGCAGGTTTTTCAATGGTGTGAAGCCGAGTCTCCAATTCAGTGAGCTGCAAACAGGCTACATTTATTTCAAGTGTCATTACTGCTTAAGAAGGCTGAGGAGTAACTAAACATCTGACACAATGAGCAGGACAGTGCAGGAGGGACAGGTGAAGAGGCCATGCTGCTAGCGAGTCGGCTAAGAGCCAAGCTAGCAAAACCCTCAAGACACAATAAGTGATTACTGACAATAATTAGCAAGTGAATACACAGAGAGTGTGCTCCAGATGAAGCACGTCAAGATTACACTATGAAATAAGACGTTTTCCTATAAGTTTTTTACTGAATTGGCTACGCAGGCAAGCTACAGAAAAGCACCACTGAAGCTCGAGCACGTGTCAAAATAATTCATGCAATGCTTCAGGAACACTGTGCCGAGGCTTGGTTCATCTGAACAGAGTTAGTGATCAGTCATCAAGTTCTGCTTCAGCTTTGGTGTCTCTGTGCGAGCGATAGTGAACCAGTATGTGTGGTAATGAGAGTCGTCATGGAGCCAGCGAGGAAAAGAGGACGCTCTGCTTGTTGCTAAATAACAACCAGGCCATCAGCAATTCTGCCCCCGGGTCTGAAATGTACAGTGACAGAACTTTAACATAACGTTAAACAGAAGCTGTCAGCTCGGCTCTGTTAAGTGGACAGTCATAATGAAGAAGTTGTAGATTCAATCCTCCTTTCATAAGTTTGGCCACCAGATGTCACCAAAAAGGTGTTGGAAAGCCTCGAGTAATGAACCCTTTTTCAACTTGAGCTTCAGAAAGTTTCATTTGGCCCTCACTACCACTGTGTGTGTTGTAACAGGAACAGAATGTGATGCTCCACCACAAAGAGAGCAAACACCAAGTGACAGCAACACCGGAAGTCAGAAGACAAAATGTAAGAACCCCGAATCTCCTCTACACCTCACTTTTATACCTGCTCACCCTTGGCGATCCAATCAAGTTGTTGACATTTAATCATGTGACATCCTCCTGTCTTTCACTAACTTGGCCTTTACCCACTGTGACAGTGATGTGAATCATAAAATACAATAAAAAGTTTCACAAGAGGAGCGTACAGCAGGTCTCCTCTGCTGAAGGCTCCTGTGTTTGAGTGTGCTTGCTACAACAGTCACACAAGATTTAAATGATAATAATAATAATAACTATAATTTTTTTTAAAAAACTTTTTTTTCCTTTTATCTTCTCGAACAACAAGGTCTACATATAACTTTTTTCCTGGGAGACATCACTCAGCAGCAAAAGGAGCTTTTAGACCCTACTTGATGCATCGCCGGGCGGATGAGTAATCCACTTCAGATTCCATCTGCTATTTAAATTACCTGAACTGGAGACTCTGTGGACAGTCAAACACTGACTGCACTATTTATGTATCAACCTTTAGACGCACAAACACTGATCAGTGATCAATCCACTCTGCAGTTTACAATCCAAGTCCCAGCAGATGAAAACTGAAAGACTTTCAAATCACATGAGCCAATATTTTATTCACAACAGAACATAAATGCTTGTTTGTGTGTGTGTGTGTGTGTGTGTGTGTGTGGGACTGTTTGTCAGGTACTTGAAACAATGATTCCCAGTCTCAGTGATACCAACACTCTCTGTCCTGTTTTGTCTCCTCTCCTGCAGACCTGACAATCATCAGAGCTGTGCGTGGACAGGATGTCGTTCTGCCGTGTCAAGTTCATAAAGATTATCCCATCGCGGCTGTGGTGTGGAGGAGAATTGACGTGAAGCCAGTAGAAGTGCTTTTGTACCAGAGCAAGACGTCTCATCAAGCCAACAAGTATCCACCTTCAAGGAGCCGCATGCATCTGATGGATAGAAGGATGAACAATGGAAATTTGTCCTCGGCTCTGCAGAATGTGACTGAGAGTGGAATATATGAGTGTCTGGCCATCGATACAGAAATGCACCAGTCGAAGACTCCCATTGAGAACGCTGACACCATCATCATCATCCAGCTGATAATTGATCCAGAGGGTGAGTTTGTAGAGTCGTCCACAATCCTTTCTCTCTGATCCTTATACAGCGCCAAATCACAACTACAGTTACCTTGGTTACGCTGCAGTCTAGGCTACACTGTTCCAAAAAATAGCAATGTCAAATTATTTTACTGTGTATTTTACAGTTGCGTACTGTTTTTCTAGAATATCATTACATTTACATAAGTAGACTGTGATCTGACACGTCAAATGTAAAATAACATAACATCACTGTAAATGTAATAAAACACAATTTACTTGTTTGTTAAATATATTTTGTTGTACATATGCATATTTAGATCATAAAAATACGTCCAGAAATGTCTCCCATCATCCAATCCAATCCAACTTTATTTATATAGCACTTTTAAAAACAACAAAGTTGACCAAAGTGCTTTCCAATAATAAAACAGAGATAGCAGTTAAAAACCATACATTAAGCATACAATGAAATCAATAAACAAAATAAATATATAATTGAAAAAGAAGATAAAAATAAATCAACATGAGTAGAATAAACAATAAGATATACAATGTATAAGATTAACAAAGTAAAAAGATTAAGAATGAGCTGACTAAAAACTGACTACAAACTGACTCTGATAATACTCCTAGAAAGCCTTTGAAAAAAAGTGTGTTTTTAAAAGTGATTTAAACATTTCAAGTGTTGGGGCCAGCCTAATATGGAGGGGCAGTTTGTTCCATAGTTTGGGCGCCACAACAGCGAAAGCTCGGTCCCCTCGGTGTTTCAGTCTCGACATGGGGACAGCAAGGAGTGACTGGTCAGATGATCTGAGAGACCTTTGTGGAGTGTATTGGTGTAAAAGGTCTGACAGGTAAGAAGGAGCCAGGCCATTTAAGACTTTAAAAGCAAGCAATAAAATTTTAAAATGAATTCTAAAATGGACAGGCAACCAGTGTAAGGAGGCAAGAACAGGGGTAATGTGCTCATGTTTGCGTGTCCCTGTCAACAGGCGAGCAGCAGCATTCTGGACCATTTGCAAGCGTGATAGTGAAGCCTGATCAATGCCAATATAAAGTCCATTACAATAATCAAGGCGAGTGGTCACAAATGCATGCAACACTCTCTCCAAGTCACAAAAAGAAATAAAAGGTTTTACTTTAGAGAGCTGCCTCAACTGAAAAAAGCATGCCTTGGGACATGTGGTGCTGTTTAGATGTTCTTGTTTTATTGTTTATGGTTACGTTACTTTTAACTGTTATCTTGAATGTTGTGTTTACGCCGTGGTGCAGCGTCACTGACAGTTGTTGTTTCGTAGAGAGAGTGCTGTACCATGAGTGATTTCTGTTGTTGAACCTTGAGGCACATAGTAGCACCGGCAAGTGTTTTAATGAAGAGCTCCCCTACCAGCTTGGAGTTAAATAACAAGCTCAATCTCTCTCTGTGAGCTTCCTTGTTAAGTTTTCTCTGCATGCCACAATGTAAAACATTGCACGGACGCGCTGTGCTAATTACATATTTTGAAAAAGAAATGTAGAGGTAGGAATTGCAATAAATATAAATAACATGATGCTAAGCACCGGCCAATGAATGTGAACTAACAACAAGGTCGCGGGTATGGCTGCGACCATAGGAAAAAACCCTAATATGAAGGTACTTTACTGTGCATTTTACAGTAATGTTCTGTTCTTGTAGAATATCATTAAAGTTACGTAAATAGACTTTGACTTCACATTTTGAATGTAAATTAACGTTAAATCACTGTAATGTAATACAACATAATTGTCATGAGTATTAAATGTATCTGTCTGTACATATGCATATTTAGATTGTTAAAATACATTCACAAATGTATCATGATCTCACAAATATCTGTCCGTTATTTGAAAGATTGAACTGTTGAATTCAAATGTAATGCTATGGGAAAGTGTATAACATGATTCCTATAAGCTTGTGTTACATCACATAAGTATTATTATCATTGCTGGTTAGGCCGTTCGTGGCTCAAGAGTTGGCAGTTTGCCTTGTGATCAGAAGATTGCTGGTTCGCGACCCGGCTCGGACACCCTCCGTCGTTGTGTCCGTGGTCAAGACTCTTCACCTACCGCCTACTAGTGATGGCCAAAGGGGCCGATGGTGCGATATGGCAGCCTCGCCTCTGTCAGTCTGTCCCAGGGCATGCAATCAATTATTATTCAAACCAACTGTTAACTGTATATTTCTGTACATTTACGTATTATGATTGTTGTTTATAGGTAATTTCATAGTTTGATCACGTAAAAATGTTCCTAATTTAATGTCTAAAAGCACTTGGAAAAGGCAGAATCCCATGTCAAATTAGCGCAACAAACTGTATTTTCATTACTGAAAATAACCGTATTTTTATGGGACAGTTATTTTCTGTTATTTTACGGTCGCATTTTGGCGTCCCAGCAGCCGGAATATTACCGTTTTTTTAAGATGTTTTTTCCCCTATTTATAGATGATTTCATTGTTTAATCACATTAACATGTTCCTGATTTAATGTTTAGCGGCACTTGAAAAAGGCGAGATCCCATGTCAAATTAGCGCAACTAATTGTATTTTCATTACTGGAAATAACCGTATTTTTATGCGGGAGTTATTTTCTGTTATTTCACGGTCGTATTTTGGCGCCCCAGCTGCCGGAATATTACCGTTGTTTTAGGATGTTTTTTTTAACAGTGTACTGGGGGATTCCCATGATGCACTGAGTGTTTCTTCGTCACTCACTCTGTGTTTAGACACCTCTCTGCATTGAATCATTAGTAATTATTATTCCCTGGCTCTCTTCCCCAGCGTGTCTTTTGTCCTGTCCACGTCCCCTCACCTCAGCCGGCCTCTCAGATGGCTGCGCGTGGTTCTTTTCCTGTCACCAAACTGCTTGCTTAAGGGGGGTAGGGGGTGCACTGCAGGACACTTGGAGCATTGTTCTTTCAGTTACAGCCCCTTGATTATTTAATTTGATCAAGAAAGAAATTAATATTAAAGAGAATTTAAAGCAGTATGAAGGCCCTTGGATAAAACGTCTGCACACATGAGGCTGAGGTACTAGGAGTTATAGGACAATTAGTGTAATAATGACAATATAAGTGAGTGTAGATTGTTCTCAACAATCTACACTCACTGCTCGTGTTGTTAGGTACACCTTGTTAGCACTGGGTTGGCCCACTTTT
Source organism: Aulonocara sp. 'chitande type north' Nkhata Bay (assembly GCF_057382095.1). Taxonomy (NCBI): domain Eukaryota; kingdom Metazoa; phylum Chordata; class Actinopteri; order Cichliformes; family Cichlidae; genus Aulonocara; species Aulonocara sp. 'chitande type north' Nkhata Bay. Next base: position 35,125 of record NW_028234336.1, on the reverse strand, counting down.
AACTTCAGAACTGTCTTAATCCTTCAAGGCATAAATGCAACATGGTGCTGGAAACCTTCCTCTGACATTTTCTTTTATGAAGATATTGGTGATGAGACTTTGTAGAAAGCAGGGAGTAGATCATGTCTCACACCTGTCTCCTGTTTCTCACCTGCAGCTCCACCACTCAATGCTGGCGAGAGGCGGTTTGCTCCACCTACGTCTCTTCTGGTATTTTTGATTTTGGGTCTTCTCTCATATTTCTGTTTCTCTGTTTAATCTTGATGATGCTGTAAACACTGACCTCTGACCTGAAACTCCTGCCTCTGAGTTTAAACAGAAACTTATTTGATGTTTTCATTCATTTGGTTTTTATTTTGCTTTGGGATTTTTCCCCCATATAACATCTATCATTTAATGTGTGATGTGACATTTTTCACTTACAGCTAAATACACAAGCACTCACTGTGGCTGTGAGGATAAGTGATTATGCTGAGATTACATGTAAAGGGTGGAAACTGTTTTGTTTTTGTGGTTTGTTTTTAAAGATAATCACAGTGCTTGATTCACTGCAGTTTTCCTCTTTTAATCTACAGTTTTCATGGGTCATGTTTTAAGGGAGGTACTTGTTTAGCATGTTTGTACTCACAGGCAGGACTCACAGTAGTTTCACTGACTTTTATGATGAAAACAAGACGATAACTAAACACCTCTGTCAGTAAACAAGATCCAATCAGAAGTGCAGTAAGTTTAAAGCACACATTTGATCTGCCCCCACCAAACAGTGCAGCTCTTTTAGCAAACAGTGAAACTGTTTCTCATCCACTGTGACCAAAACTAAATGACACTGTTGTCAAAAGACTGCACACGTTCACGAACAGACTGAATTTACTCCACTAACAGTACAGACCAATGCTAGCCAATCAAATCAGTGTTTGTGGAGCATCAAATATCACTGCAGCAACTATCAGCGTGTTGCACATGAACACAGTCAGTAACAGGAAGCTAGCATGGCTAAAGTTAACTATTAATGCAGGAACAGCTAGCGTGTGTCGTCAGTGACTGGGCATGCTTGCTATGCCATATACTGACGGTATGCTAGAGTGTTAATGGTTCCTGTAGTCCATGATTTAGAGCAGGGGTGTCACACTCACTTTACATGGGGGCCACATACAGTAATTATAATTATAAATGGCTTCAAGTGCACATTCAGTCTGTGAGACTCGTTTAGACTCAGACTCTGAGCTGTAGCTCTGTGCTACATGCTCACATTTCTGCAATGCAAACACACTTTGTATTAATTCAATTTAATCTAATATTCAACACTGAACTCTAACTTAAGTCTTTTTAGCAGAAGCCTTATTTTTATGTATGTACTTGTACCACGGAGAACACATGAAGTTTAAGGACAAGTTTGAAACCTGACTCAGCAGCAGTGAGCCTGATATTTCTTTGTAACATAGCTCGAGTGCAGCTTTGTTTCCTTTGCTTTGTGTCTCTATCTGTGGCATCGTGACTGTACGACAATTATCCTGTGATGCACCGTGAAACAGCAAGCGCCGTACGAAACACTCAGACTTAAACACTTTTAACACGTTTAACTTTACAAATCCTCTGCTGTGAAGCTTTGCTGCTTTAAAAGAAACACTGTGTTTGTTCTCAGTAAGTCATTTAAACTGTGCTCTCTGCAACACACACACACACACACACACGCAAAACAAACCAAACCAAATCAATTTTCAAACTGAAGTGTTTATACTTACAGTCTGTGTAGCTTCTTACAAGAAGATGACTCTGTTGCCATGGTAATCCCTGCATGAATGGAAGCTCTTAGCCTCATTTTTCTCTTGTTATTATTTTTCTTTATCATTTTTCCAAGTCTGACTATTACAGACAGGAACATGACTCCTGTCACATATTAGCAAATAAACTGTCTCTAATTTTACGGCAGTTTGGTTTTAATGGAGAGAGAAAGAAAACTCTTTGAAAAAAGTTTCAAAGCGTCGACTTGTTTGTGAGCAAACCTGCACACTGAGCAGGTCTAATGATGATGTCCCTCTGTGTAAGTCATCGTCCGTTCTTTAATGTAGAAAAGCCTTTTTAAAAGCTGCCTTCGGCTCGTGTGCAGCCTGACACAGTGTTATCTCTGGGATTTCCCTCAGGTCTGCTGAAAGTGTCCTTAAAGTTGAATATTGTGACAAAGTGAATGTAACAGTGAGACTGAGCTGCTTCGTCTGTTTCTGCTGACTTCAGCTCCTTAAACATCCTGATTTATCAGCACTGCAGGCACACGAATGTCACTGTTACAGAGACGCACACACAGAGCAGGAATGTGACTGAATATCACTAACAGGAAAAACACCTTCAGCCTCAAACATGCAGTCAGCTGCTGCACTGGCCTCATGACAGACGTGAGCTGAGCTCAGGGAGCAGCAGAGGGTGGAGGCTCATTTCATACGTCTTTAAACTCAGCAGTGGGAAATCCAAAGAGACTGACATGTGACAGAGAAAAGCATCAGTGCTGTCGGTTCCAGCCTCACCTTATAGTTTGCTTTTATTTCTCTGGATGATGCAGGGAGCCTGGCTCAGCAGCTGCTGTCATGTTGTAGCCGTGTGCCTGTGACTGTACTGTGATAACTCTGTGACCATGTGATGGACTTACTGTTGATGCTGTCCTGTATTAAAGTGTTACTGCAGCCGACCTGTCTGTGTGTCACTGTCTGTTCCTCCAACCTGAGGACTGCAGCGTCTTCAGCAGCTGCTGTTTGCTGTTTGCACCATCTGCTCAGATATTCTTCAGTCTAGACGTCTTTATTTAATCTGTGCTTAATACTGACTACACAGCGGTGGAGAGTAGACTTTATCAAAGTAGATGTCTTTCTGAAAGCGCTGTAACTAAGTTTAAGAATATAATCCACTCACTGTTATCATCTTCAATGCCCTGTACCAACACAGAGCAAAGCAGCTATCTGAACGCTACTCCAACAGAGGTCGATTATCTTGTTAATAATTTCACCTCCTCACTACGTACGACTCTGGATACTGTAGCTCCTGTGAAAACTAAGGTCTCTAATCAGAAGTACCTGACTCCGTGGTATAATTCTCAAACACGTACCCTAAAGCAGATGACTCGTAATCTGGAGAGGAAATGGCGTGTCACAAATTTAGAGGATCATCATTTAGCCTGGAGAAATAGTTTGCTGCTTTATAAGAAAGCCCTCCGCAAAGCCAGAACATCTTACTATTCATCACTGATTGAAGAAAATAAGAACAACCCCAGGTTTCTCTTCAGCTCTGTAGCCAGGCTGACAAACAGTCAGAGCTCTGTTGAGCCAACCATCCCTTTAACGTTAACTAGTAATGACTTCATGAACTTCTTCACAAATAAAATTTTTATCATTAGAGAAAAAATTACCAGTAATCATCCCACAGATGTAATATTATCTACAGCTACTCTTAGTACCATTGATGTTAAGTTAGACTCTTTTTCTCCAATTGATCTTTCTGAGTTAACTTCAATAATTACTTCCTCCAAACCATCAACGTGTCTTTTAGACCCCATTCCTACAAAACTGCTCAAAGAAGTCCTGCCATTAATTAATTCTTCGATCTTAAATATGATCAACCTATCTCTAATGATCAGCTATGTACCACAGGCCTTCAAGCTGGCTGTAGTTAAACCTTTACTCAAAAAGCCATCTCTAGACCCAGCAGTCTTAGCTAATTATAGGCCAATCTCCAACCTTCCTTTATATCAAACATCCTTGAAAGAGTAGCTGTCAAACAGCTAACAGATCATCTGCAGAGGAATGGTTCATTTGAAGAGTTTCAGTCAGGTTTCAGAGCTCAGCACAGCACAGAAACAGCTTTAGTGAAGGTTACAAATGATCTTCTTATGGCCTCTGACAGTGGACTCATCTCTGTGCTTGTCCTGCTAGACCTCAGTGCAGCGTTCGATACTGTCGACCATAATATCCTATTAGAGCGATTAGAACATGCTGTAGGTATTACAGGTACTGCGCTGCAGTGGTTTGTATCATATCTATCTAATAGACTCCAGTTTGTTCATGTAAATGGAGAGTCCTCTTCACACACTGTGGTTAATTATGGAGTTCCACAGGGTTCAGTGCTAGGACCAATTCTGTTTACATTATACATGCTTCCCTTAGGCAGTATCATTAGAAGACATAGCATACATTTACACTGCTATGCAGATGACACCCAGCTCTATCTGTCCATGAAGCCAGATAACACACACCAATGAGTTAAACTGCAGGAATGTCTTAAAGACATAAAGACCTGGATGGCCGCTAACTTTCTGCTTCTTAATTCAGATCAAACTGAGGTTATTGTACTCGGCCCTGAAAATCTTAGAAATATGGTATCTAAGCAGATTCTTACTCTGGATGGCATTACCTTGGCCTCCAGTAACGCTGTGAGGAACCTTGGAGTCATTTCTGACCAGGACATGTCCTTCAACGCACATATTAAACAAATATGTAAGACTGCTTTCTTCCATTTGCGCAACATCTCTAAAATTAGAAATATCCTGTCTCAGAGTGACGCTGAAAAACTAGTTCATGCATTTATTACTTCCAGGCTGGACGACTGCAATTCATTATTATCAGGATGTCCAAAAAACTCACTGAAAAGCCTTCAGCTAATCCAAAATGCTGCAGCAAGAGTCCTGACAGGGACTAGAAAGAGAGAGCAGATTTCTCCTGTTTTGGCTTCCCTTCATTGGCTTCCTGTTAAATCCAGGATTGAATTCAAAATCCTGCTCCTCACATACAAGGTCTTAAATAATCAGGCCCCATCTTATCTTAATGACCTTGTAGTACCATATCACCCTATTAGAGCACTTCGCTCTCGCTCTGCAGGCCTACTTGTTGTTCCTAGAGTATTTAAAAGTAGAATGGGAGGCAGAGCCTTCAGTTTTCAGGCCCCTCTTCTTTGGAACCAGCTTCCAGTTTGGATTCAGGAGACAGACACTATCTCTACTTTAAAGATTAGGCTTAAAACTTTCCTTTTTGCTAAAGCATATAGTTAGGGCTGGACCAGGTGACCCTGAATCCTCCCCTAGTTATCATGCAATAGATGTAGGCTGCCGGGGGATTCCCATGATGCATTGAGTTTTTCCTTTCCAGTCACCTTTCTCACTCACTATGTATTAATAGACCTCTCTGCATTGAATCATATCTGTTATTAACCTCTGTCTCTCTTCCACAGCATGTCTTTATCCTGTCTTCCTTCTCTCACCCCAACCGGTCGCAGCAGATGGCCGCCCCTCCCTGAGCCTGGTTCTGCCGGAGGTTTCTTCCTGTTAAAAGGGAGTTTTTCCTTCCCACTGTCGCCAAAGTGCTTGCTCATAGGGGGTCATATGATTGTTGGGTTTTTCTCTGTATCTATGAAGCGCCTTGAGGCGACTTTTGTTGTGATTTGGCGCTATATAAATAAAATTGAATTGAATTGAACTGAATTGAATTGAATACTCAACAATGAGGCTACATCGAATGTTAAATGTCTTCTTATTCTCCTCAACTCAGAACAAGCAGCTTGTTGAACACAGAAACAGGAAGCTAGCATGGCTAATGCTAACTGCTAATGAAGGAACAGCTAGTAGTGTTGTCAGTGACTAGACATGCTTGCTATGCTATATACTTATGTACTAGAGCGCTAACAGTTCCTGAAGTTCATGATTCACACCAGGGGCGTCACACTGACTTTACATGGGGGGCCACAGACAGCCGTCTTTGACCTTAATGGGCCGGACCAGTGGAACTTCCTGTCACTGTGAAGGAGTCACATATTTAACTGTTTTTCTACATGATGAAGAAAAAGTTACAATGACAGAAATCTGTCAGCACGGCTCTTTAACCTGTCAGAAATAAAATCACAGAAAAGTTCTCAAAGCTCATCTTTAGTCTTAAAAAACCTAAAGTTTCTATAGCATAAAGTGAAAAAAGGTTTTCTGTCTCTAAAAGTTTATTGCTGAATTACTTTGTATAGTATGAATAAGTGAGGTTTGTATCGGCAAGAAAAGCTGTAAAACTATGAAAATTCAAAATGTCTGCTTGTGCTTGATTGTTGTGAGCAGCAGATCAAACAAGTTAAAATAATCAATTATAATCGGACTGATTCTTATGTATCGCCTTGCTACTCTCCTTGAGCACTCAACGCGTGCCACATTCACACAAGCACTGTTTCTATGCTTTAAGTGCTTACTAACTACCATTCACACACATTCATACTGTGATGGATACACCAGAGAAAACTTGGTGTTAATATCTTGCCCAAGAATATTTGGCATGCAGAGTAGGGGGAGCCAGGGATTGAACCACCAATCTTCCGATCAGTAGATGACCCGCTGTACTGAGCTACAGCCGTCCCCAATGTAATGTCTAATTATTATAAAGAGCTTTTAATGCACATTCAGACCTGTGAGACTCACTCAGACTCTTAACTGTAGCTCTGTGCTACATGCTGACATTTCTGCTAACCAAACTTTGAATAAGCTTTATATAATCTAATATTCAACTCTGAACTCTAACTTTAGTACTTTTAACCAGGGGCGATTCTAGGATCAGAGCTTTGGGGGTGCTGAGCACCAGGAGAGCTGCCCAGCCAGGAGAGATAAACTTTACTCGTCACAATGAGACTTCTTCCCTGTCTCTGTCAGTCCCTGCATCCTTAAATGTTGTCCCGAGTTCTCTCTGACTGTCACTTTGGTGCATTTAAACCCCTGTTCCTCCCTGTCCTCATCGTCTGTTGTCTCCGTCTCCGTTATCAGTCATCATAATTTTACCATCTCTGTGCAAGTCTGCAAATTTCTTTATTAATATTAGATTCTTAAATTCATCAAGTCTCTCTGTGCCTGGGTCCTCGTCACAAAACATGACATCACTGTTTTGTACACAATTTAATCCACATTTGTGAAAGAAAAGAAAAACACTTTTTTTAAAGTCTGTAACTGTCACGGCTGCCGAGGCGAGCCGTGTGGTATTGAAGGGAGAAAGGACCCAAAACGCAGGCAGTAGATGATAATGCTGGTGATGTTTTATTTACACAGTGGTGAGAAGGCAAAACAGGCAAGAGGGAAGACAAAACTAAAGACCTAAACTGGGAAAGCTAAATGACAAACCTGAGACGGTACCAGAATGGGGTGAGAGGCAGAGAGACACGGACGAGGGACGGGACGGGACGGGACACGGACGAGGGACGGGACGGGACGGGACACGGACGAGGGACGGGACACGGACGAGGGACGGGACACGGACGAGGGACGGGACACGGAGTAACGCAGGCAAACCGGCAACAGGCAGGAGAACACACAGGGCTTAAATACACACACCAGTAATCAGGGGAGGAGAGACAGGAGGGCAACACAGCTGGGAGGAATCAGAGCTGACGGGACAGGGGAAATGTAAACTGAACACACTCACATCAGACAGAGACCTTCACAATAAAACAGGAAACTCAGACACGGGGAACCAAACAAGACGTTGAACTAAACAGACAGCTTCACAAACAGACGGGGGGGACACCATAGACCAGGGGTGCCCAATCCCGGTCCTCGAGAGCTACCGTCCTGCAGCTTGTGAGATGCATCCTTGTTTCCACACACCTGAATCAAATGAATGGCTTGTTATCAGGCCTTTGCCAAACATGATGGCATGCTGAAGAGATCAAACCATTTGATTCAGCTGTGTTGGAGTAGGGATGCATCTAAAAGCTGCAGGATAGTAGCTCTCGAGGACCGGGATTGGGCAGGCCTGCCATAGACAGACGGATATACAGACGCAGACTCAGAGGCAGACAGAATATAACACATAGAACTCAAACAATAATAATCATCATCATAATAAACTGGACTATGATAATAAACTAAAAGCGCTGGGTCACCGACCCAGGACCATGACAGTAACAAAACCACCAAATCTGATAAAGGTTATTTAAATGCTGCAAACGAAGAATGGATGGGAATAAAATAAATACATATCCTGACCTTAATTACTTTACTGGGGGAAAATGATGAATGGTGCTCATAGCGAGTAAGAAGTAAACTGGGTGCATTTTTTGGACAGAGATTCACTTTTAATCTGTATGTATAATACAATACAGATACATGAAAATAGACTCCAAAAGTAGAGTCCTTGAAATGTACAAGTTATTGATAAAAAATTATTTTTTATAAAAATGGAGGCAACTTTGTATATGATACAATGTATGAAAACATCTCTACTGCAGATACTACTATGGCTCTGCAGATTTATTCCTTTCATTTTAACCTGTGTCGCCTCACCTTGAAGTTGGCAAATACTTTTGGTGGTCAACTCTCTCAAGCAGTTTAACAGTTTCTGCCTGTCACTGCTCCCTGTCTGTTTGCTTACCTGGTTCTTCCTCACCTTGTACTTTCTCCTCACGTTCCCTCTTTCCTCTCTCCCTCTTTGGACTGACAATCATACACAAATAGATTGTATTCAATTAGATGAAAAAATTACATTAATTTGAAAAAAATATTATTAAGATCACTAAAGAAAAACATCCTCTCTCAGTGTACTTTCAACCAAAAGGCAAATAACCAAACCACACGAACATCTAATAAAAGATATAATAATAATAATAATAATAATAATAATGGATTGGATTTATATAGCACTTTTCAAGGCACCCAAAGCGCTTTACAATGCCACTATTCATTCACTCTCACATTCACACACTGGTGGAGGCAGCTACAGGTGTAGCCACAGCTGCCCTGGGGCAGACTGACAGAAGCCAGGCTGCCATATTGAAATAAATAAATATTGAAACACTGATCCAACATTATCCTTTATTGACGGATCATTTGTTCTTACACTTTTACCTGAATGTTGCTCCTGGGTTTAATATCGGCACATGCACATATGTCAAAATAACCAGCTTCTCTCATTCCTTTTCAAACAGGACAGTGGTAACAACAGCAGGCTGCGGACAATTTTAAGTTTCAGATTATTTTTTTGTGTGTGTCCCGTTTGGATCTATAGCCATCAGAATTGTTGTCTTAAGGCCAAGAAAGATGCCAAGCGGATTTATTTTACCAAGTGGATCATCATGGCCTTGCCATATTGGTCCATTTGATTGACCTTTATTATAATTATGAATTTATTTTATTTTCAGTTGCTACAAACGGGACAGACATGACTGTGGGATAGGACAGGGAGAAAGAATGAAAGAAAGAGAGGGAGAGAAAGAAAACCAAAGGGGAGAAGAGACGGTGAGAAGGGGGGGAAGAAAGAAAGAACAACAAACAAAACACCTGGATCACCTGTATGGAGAAAAAAAGCAGAAGAGAAAGCAAACAACAAAGAGCAACATAATAAAAAAAAAAGCACCATCACAATAAACTAGCTAGCAGTAGATAACAGTAGATACTAAATAATAAACGATATTGTGCAGCACGCAAGATAGACAGCACACAATGTGCTTTGAGGCAGCAGCCAAGAAAGCTGTAGTCCGCGTCTGTGTACACCTGTGTGCACACCTGTGTGGATCAGCGCGCTTGTATTCCAAAGGTTTCTCCATGTAATGATCTGCTAGGGAGTGTGGGGAGCCACAGCCCCGTCCACCAGGGTATGAAGCAGGTATGGAGGAGATCCAGGCCCCAGATATCCAGAGGCCCCAGAGTACGAGGACCCGAGGAGGACCACCAAAGGGGGGGAACCGTGCCACCCTCCTGGGAAGAGCTGAGTAGAGCCCCAAATGAGAGGTCACCCCGCAGCTACGGAGCAGAGGCCAGAGGGGGTTGCAGTGGCGTGCCCGCGGGCTCTGCCGGCAGCCAGCTGTGCCAGAGAGGACCGAGCTTCAGGCCCAGAGGCCTGAGGGCATCCCACCCCCCGGAAGGAGCCCAGCAGGGCCACAGGCGCCCGGCCCCGCCAATCAGCCACCAGGAGTGAGCCGGTACATACATGAGCGCCCAGCCCCAGACGACAAGGACCACCAACACACCAACGTCTGAGGGCATCAACCACCGGCAGGGAGTGTGGTGAGGGGAGATAGGCCTCCGTACTTTAGAGGGCCTGAGATGGACCCAGAGAGGTTGAGTCTAAGACCCAACCTGACATATAGACACAGACGAACAGGCACACGCGGACACAGACGTGCATTCCCACCCCATATTCACCGCCAAATACTCGGCACTCACCCAACGTGTAGACAGACACAAATAGACACTGCACAGACAGTCGCACTCCCCAAACATACTCTATCTCCCAGGTCCAGGTACCCCCGCCCTCAGAGGGGCAAGCCGCACCTAGACCCAGGAGATGTAACCCTTCTCTCTGGGGTGGAGGCAAGCGGACCACCTCCTTATCTGCAGTAGCGGGGAGGCCCCGCATCCCAGACCCCAGTCTGACGGCCAGCATAGAGATAAAGATGGCACTGGAGTGACGGCAGCCTTTCCAAGTAGCTCTGCAACACCGAACTTGTTTCTTAACTTTCAACTGTTTTAGACTAGTCTTTTCAAACTTTTTTTTACCTTCCTTTAGTCACTCTGCTTTCTACCTCTTAGATATACTATGGATAACGCACTTTTTAAAACTTCTGGAACCAGCTCCTTCATCTACTCAAGAGCGGAGCTGCTGGCACTAAACACAAAGGCACAGACCGGCATCAGACACAATATCCTGGCCGAGCTAAAGAGGAGCTACAGAGGCTGCAAGGCTGGAGCGAGGAAAGCGGATCACCGGAGGCGATTCAAACCATCAATCCCGACAGTGATCATGGGCAACGTGAACTCGTTACAGAATAAGATTGATGAACTGTGCGCTCTGAACAACCACCGACTCTACCGTGAGTGCAGTTTGTTTATCTTCACTGCTTGGGTGTCTAATAATTTTGGAAGAGTTATGTTGTCGAGAAATTGATCAATTTCGTTTTTAGATGGGTTTATTTGTGGTGTATATAAAGTTTCATAGAAATCCCTAAAAATTGTGTTTATTTTTTAGGATCATATATTGTATTCCCAGATAAATCTTTAACAGCACATATAGTTGTTTTTTCTTTATTGATTTTTAACTGTTAGCAAGAAATTGTCCGGATTTGTTACCGTGTTCATAATTTTGCAGGCAAAGTCTTTGTACTAAGAATTTAGTCTTTTTATTAATAATTTCATTTAATTCTAGTTTTGTCTTGCATATTTTGTTTAATATTTCTTGATCTTGGTGTGACACATAGGCTTTTTCTAAGGATTTGATGTTTTTCTCTAGTTCCTGAATTTTTTTGTTTTCTTCTTTCTTCTTATGTGATGAGAAAGAGATTATTTTACCTCTCATCACGGCTTTCCCTGCTTCCCAGAGGACAGATGCTGATGTTCAAGGAGTGTCATTAAAGCCTAAATATAGAGTCCACTCTTTTTTAAAGTATTTGATAAACTCTTCGTCTTTGAGCAGTGATGTATTAAATCTCCAGTTTTTACTTGGTGTAGTATTATTGTTGTACATTAGTTTTAAAGATACAGGAGCATGATCGCTGACAGCTATAGGATGAATCTCAGTGTCTGTAATGTTACTCAGCAGTGAGCTGCTGACCAGAAAATAATCCAGACGAGAGTAGGAGTGATGGACATGTGAGAAGAAAGAATATTCCTTACTGTTGGGGTGAAGGGAGCGCCATGCATCGCAAAGACCAAAGTCGCTCATATACTGATTGATTATATTTGTGGACTGCCAGTCACGCTGAGTTCCTGCTGTATTGAGCCTATCCATGTCTTCATTTAGTCCCAGGTTGAGGTCTCCCCCAAGAACAATTGTGCAATCTAGGTGTTCGGAGAGTGTACTCAAAAAACCGTGGAAGAATGAGGGGTCATCAACATTTGGACCATATATACTTACAATACCTAGCTTTTGGTTAAGTATAGATAGTTTGACGATTAAGAATCTGCCCTCTGGATCTATAACTGTATCGAGTACTGTGAAATTAATATTTATGTATTAGAATTGCTACTCCTCTTTGTCTAGAATTATAACAGGCTGAGAACACATTAGGAAACTCAGGTGTTTTAAGTTCATTCAAACCTGTGACAGGCATGTGGGTTTCTTGTAATAAAACAACGTCTGCCTGTAATGTTTTAAGTTGGTTAAGTATTTTTAACCTTCTTTCCGTAGAGCCAGCTCCATGCACATTCCATGTGACAAATCTTAGCATGCCCATAGTTGTGTGTTTGTGGCTAATGATGTACGCTGTATGTCTCGCTTAGACGGGTGAGGAAAATGGAAACACATCTTTTTTTTTTCTTTTTTTTTTTGAGTAAAGAGAAGAAAATGCGCGGTAAGAAGCTCCATAGGTCTGACTATGTGTGTGCATAATAACTAATATGAGCAAATGTGTGCGTGTGTCCTATATCTGTGTGCGCTGTGTGGCTGTTGTAAGTGTGTTGCCTTTAAACGCATGTGTGTGCGTGATCGTGCAGAGTAAGCATGTAGAAATAGACAGTGTCGCTTGTGGATGGATAGGGAAACAGGTGATCGACATAGTGATAGAAAAGAGAAGCAAATAAACCAAAGAGCAAGGTGCACGACACGAGAGAGAGAGGGAAATAGAAATAAAAACGGAAACATTCCAATCAAAGCGTTGGCGGAGAGTGACGGTGACGTTATACTAAATTAGCAAACTGAAATTACATAGTTAAGCAAAAGTTAATACAAGAGTGTGAGTGAAGAGAAGAGTGTAGCGGATTCTTATCTGGTGTGCGGTCAATACAGCCCTGGAGTGATGCCGGGGTCGCGGTAGAGCAGTCCGTCCACGTAGAGCCGGTCCACGGCGATGACAGCCCGGGAGCCTTTCTGGATAAAACTACGTGGGACTGGGAAGAGGACCCTGCGTCCTTCCAGGATCTCTCTGGGGAACTGATCGTTCACGCTGAAATCCGTTCCTTTCAGCTCTCTGCCGCGACTCTTCACCTGCTCCTTCTGCTTGAAGTGGCCGAATTTGGCTACAATAGGACGTGGTCTCCCGCTTCCTGTCTTCGGAGCCCCTATGCGATGCACTCTATCGAACCCTATGTTTTTCACCGTGTCCTCCGGCAGCTTCAGGTGGATTTTAATGAAGCTTCTCACGGTCGTTTCCGCGTCCTCTCCGGCAGACTCTGGAATACCAGAAAACACCAGATTATCTCTCATGCTACGGGCTTGTAAATCTATAACGGTCTCTTTTATTTTTTTATTTTCTATGTTTAATTGGGTCACATTTTCGGTCAGAGATTTGACCGAGTCCCGTAGCGTGGCGTTTTCCACAGCAAGTGTTTCCACCTGCTGCTGGCTGAACTCCAGGGATTCTTTTAGAGATTTAAATTATCTTTTAGATGACGGCATCTCAGCTTTGGCCGGGGAAGACGCGCTCTGGGCCTTCTTCATTACTAAATCTTCGAAGCACCGGTCGATGTAATCTTGGAGAGCGTCTAAACTCTCCTCGTTGTCCTCCAGGGTGTTAGAGATGATAGGACAGATGTTGTTAGTTATATGACAGTTGGTTAGTTTATTTGGCAATACTGACGTTTAAAGAAACTTTGTTAAATTCTATGCTACCATTCGCTTTTTTTTCTCCGCCAAATCTCCGTACTTACTTAAAGTTTACTCTTCGCCGCCCCTCATCTGCCGTTTTTTTCCGGCAAAATTATCCACACCCACCGCCGCGCTGTGCATTCTGGGATATGTTGGGCCACGAAGTCTACACCGCCACATCCTTAAAATTCAGGGAAATGAAGGACGCATTTGAGGGCCGCATTTCGAGCAGCCTTTGAATTGGGACAGCCTTCGTCGCATCGCTGTGACGTAATCGGCCTTAAAATGCGGCCTTTAAGGCTGCAGACCCTGAATTGGGATACAGCCTGAAACTGCTGCTCTCCACACAGCTCTGACACACCCTCATGAGAGCTGATTGGTCAGTAAGCAGGCTGGTCGTACCTGCTGATCACTCACCTGTTCCAGACCAGGCTAGGGTTGCCATGGCGATATACATTCCACCTTCATAGTTAGAGTCAAGCCTGCATCAGATGGCTGGCCTGAGATCATGATGAATACAGTGACACACACACAGTAGCTGTTTGTGTGCAGCAGCTTCTCCTTTAGGAATCTGAGGTCTGATGAGACACAGCTGTTTGGAAGATATTTTATTTCCTTTAATATTTATTTAATTTAATTGTTTTTATTTATTTAGATAGCTTCATGTTAGTGACAGAATAAGAAACTAAACCCAGAAAAATAACATCATAGTTCAGTCGTCTCAGGTCTCACACTACATGGTACACTGACCTCTCAGTGCAGTGACGTCGTCCTGCACCCTAAACAGAGAGACAGCCCAGAGCATGATGGTCCCTCCCCACTGCCTGACTGTGGGGACGCTGCTCTGTGGGTCACTTCAACATTTCTCTTCCTCTATGATATATACACGTCTATGTAGTGTTAAGGTTCAAAATTGAGGAGGGAGAGTACAAACCACTCTTGGTCCAGAAGCTCTTTGGTCAAACAATGATTTTAATGAACACACGTGTGGGAAGACACTCTGTACGCAGACAGCCAGTAGTCCTCGACTTAATCAAAGCATGAGCAGATATTTTATAGCATCAGGGTTTGATTTACTGACGCCCCTTCATGCGTCACAGATACATTTTATACATAGATCAGATCAACACCACCATGGCTTTTAAGACAGAACATCATCTTCTATTTTTATGGCTGGCCCTTCCTGTCTACCTTTCAGTTCTTGTCTTGTTCCTCTTTCTTGCCGAGACAACAAGGAACAGTTCCTCTTTTACCGAGACACTTTTGCAGTTACAGCCAGACATGAGTAACCTCTTCTCTAACTAATGTGTGTGTGTGTGTGTGTGTGTGTGTGTTGACCTCACATGCTCTTTGTGTCACCTCTTCACCTACTGTCTGTGTCTCGTCCTCAAATGCTCTTTCTCAATTCACCTGTTGCACTTCTGACCTTTTACCAGACCAGAAGCTCACTGAGACTATGTGTATGTCTTCTACTAAATAAATGTTTTAACCAAGAACCTCTACTAAAACCTTAATATAAAATGATCTGATATATAAGTGTTTTGTAAGCATGTATTGCAATTCCTTCTATGTTCTAGTTTTCCCTCAGCATGGATCATCTAGACACTCTCACTAGATGAAGCTTAAGACCTTTAAAGAACCTGAACATCAACTCAAATAAGCACAGATATGCAATATGTATAAAATAGTTATAACTGCACCTGGAATACAAAGTTAATTTAATACCTGTATGCATAAAACCTTAAAGCCTTCTTAAAGCTATCTGTTACATTGTTAAAGCCTCGTCTTAGCCTGCTGCTCAAAATAACTTCCTGCTTTCACTTCTGCATACAACTTCCTGTCAGCCTGCAACTCAGTCTTTCTGAAAGAGACACTGTTTAACCCCTGAATGCAATATAAACTCCAGATTATATTATTAATGCAATGGTAATGATGACAATTATTTAACAATAGCAGTAAAATAATTTCCCTGCTCCACACTCCCTCTCTCGACCTCTGGAACACCAGAGGTCGCAATACATTGTGTCCTCGCTCAGACCCTCTCTAGCCGTCCTCTGGCTCAACCAGCTCCCATTCGAGAACACTCCATGTGTAAGCTTAGGTTTTCTCGGTCCCTCTCTGCAGGCCTCGAGATCTCCAGGATCCTCGCCCCTCCTGTGGACGCCGAGATCGATCTTCTGCAAAGGAAACAAAACACCTTTTCCTGCATCTCCCTAACTTATCCTATTTGGGACTCTTTAATCAAAAGCATGATCCTAATTATGCTCTTAACTTATTGACTTGTATTTATGTATATTCTTCAACGTTCCTCATCACTTTAAAACTCTTTAAGCCCTGCTTTCACGTCCGGTTGCTCGCTCTATTTTTCCCTTATCTGATCAAATTGTCGCTGCTGCAAGTTCCTCTACTCTAAAAGATCCAAAAGAAAACAACCATTCTAATCAATTAAGTTTAAGCATATAAGCAATTACTCCTGTATACATTTCATCATAGCTAAATGCTGCCTTGAAACAACTCCTATGTGTTAACTTCATTTTAACCTCACATTTCCTATGTTATAACCCGTTTTTGGTATAGCCTTTTTATTTCATTTGCTCCCTTTAATGTAAAAATACCTCCTATGTAATATCTGTATGTGTAAGCCTACATTATAACCACTACTTCTAGAAATCAAAAAGAAATCAAAGCTGTTCTACTCCTTCAACCCTCACTAATTTTCCCTCTAAGAATTATTCACAGCTTTGAAAAACCGGCATTGTATCTTCTAAACAGGATTCAGTTCTGTCATGGTCCTGGGCCATGTTGGCCCAGTATCCTTGGTTCCTTGTATTTTCGCTCCTTATTTAGGCCAGGTTTTCTGAGGTGTCCTGTTGTGGTGTTCCCTAAGTGTTTTTTTTCCCTTTGTGACTCTTACCCCCTTGTGCCCCTCTGTGTATTTATGAGCTCTCGTCTCTCTTTGTGTTTATTCCATGTTTCCCCCAGCCTGTTATGTCTGTGTTCTCCCCGTGCTTTCTCTCCTCCTGTCTGAACCTCTGTGTACTTCCTGTTTTACTTTGACAGTCTCTCGTCAGTATGCGTAATGTTGTGTTCACTCCTGCCCTGTCTCGTTATGTTTATCAGTATCCCCTGTGTTCCCCACCTGTGTGTAATCTCCCTGTGTTCTCTGGGTGTATTTAAGTTGTGTCTTCTGTTATGGTAGTTGCTGGTTCGTCTGTGTTGTTTCCCCTCGGTCTCCCTGCGTCTCGTTTCTGGTTCGTGTTATTAGCTTACCCAGTTTAGGTTTCCGGTTTCTTGTTTTTCCACCAGTGCTGTTTTGTGCCCACCGTTGTAAATAAATATTCACCTGCACCAGAGCTGCCGCCTTTTGGGTCCTTTTCTACAACTCCACACGGCTTGCCTCGCAAACCGTGACAAGTTCACTTTAATCCTTTAACCTTAACTTAAAAATAACAGTTTCAGTTTTACCATATCCAAATGATCAAAAACCCCAAAAGTCCTAAAATGATCCTAAATTATTAAACAATTAAATTAATAAACCCTAAACCCCCCTTAATCTTGATACATTTCATGTGTCAAGATACTATACAAAACTTAAAAATGCTCAGTTTCCCCACTCATGATCCAATCTATGTCATGAAAATAAACTTAAAACAGAACAGTTATCAGTCATGTGTTTCTTCAATTAATGATAACTGAGTTACACCAAAAAATATTTCCCCTTTAGCATTTGGCATTCTCCCAACAATATACTATAATCCCATAATCTAACCCCAGTCAACAAAACAAAACAGAAATTTTCTCTGGTAAAAACAAGTGTTTGTCCACATTTATTCATCCTCACTCACATGCAGTCACACATTCACTCACATGCAGTCACACATTCACTCACATGCAGTCACACCATGTATTTGCTGATAGTGGAGCTTCCCGCACGATCAGATACTCCACCCTCAGCAAAATGAGCTCAGTCATTTTTATTTTCCATAGGAAAATATTTCTTTATGCTTTTGGACTGGATCGACTCGCATAAAATCCTTTTTACAGGGACTTACGACCTTGATCAGTCCCCACAGGTAGCTCTCCTCAGCCAATTGTAATCTGGAGAGCCCCCCCTTGTGTTTGCTCTCCCCGAGAATTTTCAGCGCTGTTGCAGGCCTGCTTAAAACAGAAATGGAAAAAATAGAGCTGATTGTTAGCTCATAAAAACAAAACAAAATCACCCGACAGGTTTTCTTTAAGTGCACTGTTACAAAATAATGGGCCCAATTTTTAGACATGTCCATGTTTCCTAAAACTCCCTCTATTAAAACAAAAACAACAACCCAAACCTAACTGACAAAATCAACCCATCACCACAACAACCTCAACAACCTTAAACGCACAAAAGTTTTGCCACCACATAATTTCGCCTCCTCAATACACCGAAAGTCTCATTAAAACCACACAATTTGCACACAAAAATCACCCCCTTATGCTCTTAAATTCAGCATAAGACCCCTTACGACATCATATAATCACTAAACTATAAATTCCCTACCCCAATCTGCACTTCTCGTCTCTGCTATGCTTCCTCTTCCTGAAAGTCACAGTCACACACATACAGGAAGCTCCTACGTCACCACTCACTCCAGCTAATGTGCATACTGAGTCATCTCTCAAAAAGCTGTAACAACAGAAACATATGTTTAAACATTCCCAACTCATTAAATCATTTTATTTCTTTCTACAGTGATCACTGGTTTTGATCACTCAGTACGAGAGAGCACTCCTAAGTCACTCTTTTAAAACTACTTTAATCACTTTTGTTTACATAACTCACTCCCTTTGTCATATGGCTTCTTCTATTCCTCAATTACAAACTCAAATGTATTTTATTAAACATTCACACCATTGTATCATCCATACAAAATAGCAAGCTGTTCTTCATTGCATATGTTTGTGTTCTTGGCCAGGTTTAATCAGTGTCTATGCATTAATCTCCATGAGCTTGTCTTGTCTTCATAAGGTTAATGCATTTTCTGCTTGTGTATGTGAATTTGCATATGTTGCTTTTGCAGTGTGTCAGACTCCTGCACAATTCTCCACTCAAGCCGTCAGTTGTCTTTCCCAAATTTGCTAACCCAAATTTTAAGCTCCCACCTTATTCACACCATTCCTGCTCCTTAGCCAGAAGTTAGGGCCCACTTGTCATGTTTATGGAGACATGGCGCTGTAAACAATTCAACCAGAAACTTGCCTTGGCATGTCCAGTCAAGTTAACCTACAGGTTTCTTCCGACCGCTGCACGTGGAAAATTGATCCAGATCTGTTTCGCCCCTATAGAAACACAACTGAGACATTTTCATTATTATCATAAGTACTTAAACTACCCGTTTCCCTTTCTCTGGTCAGAAATCCCAACTTATGTCATGTATATACGTGTAAGCAGGTCTTCATTGCTTTTCCTATGTATTTTGTTAATGTTCAGTGAGTGTAAGCTGCTTTCTTCATTGCCTCTGTATGTTATAGTCAAGTTTAATTCATGCATCTTTTCTCTGATTTCTTAATTCAAAACTATCTCACTTCTGATTCTTTCCAGAAATAATTTCACATGTAACACTTTGTCTATGTGTGTTTTCTATTCTTGTTTACCTCTTTGTTTGTGACGGTGGACATCTCTAAACCATCATGAGTTCAGGCTTTCATTTCAATCCAATTACACCCTGTATTCTCACAGTCGAACTCGTCCGGCTTCACCTCTCACTGGTCACTGTCCTCTTCTCTCAGTGTCCTTTTGTTGTCTTGAATTCCAGCAAACACAGTCTGTTTCTTCTCTGTTTCTCTTCAGTATTTTCCTTTTGGATCAAGTCCCAGCCTGGCAAAATACCACATTCAGTGCCTTTAAACAGTCATGTCACACTGTTCTTACCAGCCTGCTGTCCACCGTGCATGTTTCATCACGTGGTTTCTTCTTTTCTGTTGATCCTCTCAGTCATCTCTTTCAAGATTACTCCAAGCATGGCAAATCTGACAATCAGTGTCCAGTGCTTTACCACCGTTCATTATCCCACTGTTCAACTGCCCAGCCTGTAATTTACAGTACATGTTTCCACCTCGTGGTTCCTTACATGCTGCTGCTGGTGTCGTCAGTGTGGTTTCTGTTGCACTGTCTTTTGCCTGCTATTAATTCTTCTCAAGTCCACGATGTTCTGTCGGTCTTCATCAGGAGATTAACTGTCCTTTGAGCTTCTTCTCAGGATGGGGACAAGTGCGAGGTCAAGCTGTAAAATTTTAAGCCAAAATCTGGCCTGTTTTCTCCCAATTATGCTACTCTAGTGGTTTTGGCGCCGTACTCAAAATTCCAGGTTGAGAGAAGTCCACCTTTATTTATCTGTAATCTGTGTTGACACACTAAAACATACAATTAATATCCTTTTCATTTCTTTTCTCAAAACCTCCATTCGCTTTATCTGCCTAGAGTTTAACTCATCTGTTTCTCTCTCTGGGTGCTCACTCGTCACCTTATATGGGCATGCAAACTTCCTGTCACCCACACCATTTCCTGTTACACACACACAGCACGCAGCTGCTCTGCTGTTTCTCCAGGCTAATCAAACTTATTTTGTATTTACAATCTACAAACCCTCTGTAATTCTACTAACTTTTGATCTAAAATGTAGCATCATTCACACAATGATTTCATAATCCTCTCACACACACACCTTTTAAATAAACTAAACTCTTATAACATCACTCATGCATCTCTTAAATTAAAAACACTTTCAAACTTTAAAACATCCTACTTTACATCACCAAAGAAATACCTCTCACTCCTTTATTCATCATTCAAAACCTTCTAGTCACTGCATTCGCACAAGAAATTGAAAAAATAAACCACACCAGCAACTATTGCTGGAGAGAAGTTACTACTGAAAGTAATATGTTAATCTTAAGTATACACAGTGCACTCAATATATTTATATATCTACATCCAACTTCAGTCAATTACTATACATCCACTACGGCAACTCAAAACTTTATTTATAGTCCTCTAATAAACATAAATGGCATTTGAAACACACACTCAACAATGTTTGCAGCAGTATTTGTAAAACCAACTGTGGCTTAAACAGTTCACTGCTTACTCATTTGCATTTTCACTCACACACACACCGTCTAAAAATAGCAGCAGGCAGTCAGTGCATTACTGACTCGACACACAGAGATCTCTCACACCAAATGTTCTTATTCTATATAACAACGACGTCCTATATTTACAACCACTGTCAGATCTGTCAGCTTTAGCGCCTACACAATTTCGACAAATTTAAAATAACCGCCCAGCGGATAAACTCCCTGAGTTTTTTGCGACCAATTCACCAGTATCTGTCCAACAGTTTCTGGCCTCATCTCTAAAGTCCCTAACACAATTTAAAAGCGTCAACCAACCCAAACTTTGCCTGAAGCTCTATTTTTGGCATTACACAGCCAAGGCTTACCCTGAAGTTTTAAGTTAAAGTTACACGCCCAAAGTCCAACTTCTGCTGACCAAAAAAGCGCAGGTACCGTTCCAAACGGTAAGGAGACTCTAACTCCTAGCTTAATTCCAGGATGCCCTGTACCCCACAGTTAAGCCAAACTGAACTAACCCTGTTCGCCGACAGGTCAATGTCGCGCGTCCACGACAAGGAGGGAGCATAACCTCCGGGCTCTGCGCTTCCTAGAACCCCCACGGTTCCGTTCTAAGATAATTTAGAATACTTTGGAACAACAGTAAAACACCCAACAAAGTGTAAGACTGAAGCAGGTCCAACCTTATAACCAAAAAATAACCAAATTCCCTAAGATACTAAAAACATTGAGCAGTCCAACTGCTTTTCCTTTTAGCGGTCCAACCGCATTCAATCATTACCAGCAGTCCAACTGCTTTTAAATCCTCAGTACTGTCATGAGATTCTCATCAAAATCAAAGCAGACATTTACCGGCAACTTTTACTGAATAGACATTTAATTTTATCATCCAATTCAGCACACTTCGGATAAAATCAACAGGCCTGTGCCTACCTCTTTTTAAAGGCGCCTGTCCCCTCAGTTTGGTTGCCGGGTCACGCCTGCCTGTCTGACCACAACGGACCATACATCACCGTCTACACCTCCAATCCTCCCTCCTCAACCACCGGACGAAGCCCCCAAATGTTAAGGTTCACAATTGAGGAAGGAGAGTACAAACCACTCTTGGTCCAGAAGCTCTTTGGTCAAACAATGATTTTAATGAACACACGTGTGGGAAGACACTCTGTACGCAGACAGCCAGTAGTCCTCGACTTAATCAAAGCATGAACAGATATTTTATAGCATCAGGGTTTGATTTACTGACGCCCCTTCATGCGTCACAGATACATTTTATACATAGATCAGATCAACACCAGAATGACTTTTCACCTAGAAGATCATCTTCTATTTTCATGGCTGGTACTTTCCGTTATCTTAAAGTGAATTGTTCCTCTTTCTTGTCGAGACATAACTAATCTCTCCTCTAAATAAATCTGACTAATGTGTGTGTATGTGTTGACCTCACATGCTCTTTGTGTCACCTCTTAACTGTCTGTGTCTCGTCCTCAAATGCTCTTTCTCAATTCACCTGTTGCACTTCTGAGCTTTCACTAGACCAGAGGCTCACTGAGACTATGTGTATGTCTTCTACTAAATAAATGTTTTAACCAAGAACCTCTACTTAAAAGCTTAATATAAAATGATCTGATATATAAGTGTTTTGTAAGCATGTATTGCAATCCTTCTATGGCTCCAAGTCACCTGCACAATAGATTGTCCGAACATCGCGCCGAACAAAGCTTCCAACCCCCAATTAATTGACCGAGCTCCAACTCTTTAATAAGCACAGATATGCATTGTGTATAAAATAGTCATAACTGCTTAAGGCCTTCTTAAAGCTATCTGTTACATTGTTAAAGCCTCGTCTTAGCCTGCTGCTCAAAATAACTTCCACTTCTGCAAAACTCTCCAAGCCTGTTTCCTGTCAGCCTGTGACTTTTAGCTTTTCTGAAAGACACACACTGTTCAACCCCTGAATGCAATATAAACTCCAGATTATATTATTAATGCAATGGTAATGATGACAATTATTTAACAATAGCAGTAAAATAATTTCCCTGCTCCACATGGTCTTAAGCTTCATCTAGTGAGAGTGTCTAGATGATCCATGCTGAGGGAAAACTAGAACATAGAAGGAATTGCAGTACATGCTTACACAACAGTTCATTTTAATATCTTTTATATGTTCATATTCTTGTATTAAGCTTTTAGTAGGGGTTCTTGATTAAAACATTTATTTAGTAGATGACATATCCATAGTTTTAGTTCAGTTATTACATATCTGAGAGTGGCTTCTGTCTCTCTGTCTAGAGGTCAGGAGCTAGTCGCGAGGTGAAATAGGGTGCAATTGTGGTTAGCACACACACACACACACTCAGTTAGAGAATCATTTATAGGTGAAAGTTTAATCATGTTTTGCTTGGGGTTGCAAAAAGAGCAGTTTGTTGCCGAACTGCTGCTGAGGTGTCAAGATGACAAGCGAGCATCCGGCAGTGACAGGAAGCACCTGTTATGAAGATAGAAGACAATTGTTCTTTTTAAACTGTGTTAAAAGTCGTTGTGGTTTTGATTTGACGTATGTGTATATATCCTGTCTGTGACGCATGAAGGGGCGTCAGTAAATCAAACCCTGATGCTATAAAAATCTGTGTATGCTCTGATTAAGTTGAAGATCAATTCCTGTTCTTCCCACACGTGTGTAGTCATTAAAATCATTGTTTGACCAAGAGCTTCTGGACCAATGGTGGTTTGTACTCTCCCTCCTCAATTTTGAACCTTAACACCACTGGTCCCAGTCTTTCCCAGTGTCTGACACAAACTTCTGCAACATCCTCTTCAAAGTTTGGTTGAACCTCTCCACCAACCCATCTGTCTGTGGATGGTAAGGTGACGTCCTGATGGCAGAGATGCCTAGCTGATTGTGGAAGAGCTGCATCAACCTAGAGGTAAAGTTAGTCCCTTGGTCGGTCAAAATCTCATCTGGTATCCCCACCCGGGAGAACAGCTGTACCAGTGCACGCAGAACATTGGGTGCCATGAGCGCACGCAGGGGGAAAGCTTCTGGGAAATGAGTCGCATAATCACACACCACCAAAATGTACTGATGACCCCGACTACTTTTTACCAGAGGACCCACAATGTCCATAGCTATCCTACGGAAGGGGGTGGAGATGACCGGAAGTGGCTGTACCAGGGCCCTGTCAGACTTGCGAGCTGGACATGTTTTCTCGCAGATGAAGCACAACCGTCCCTCAATTCAGTCAGTTCATGAATGTAACAGGAAAACAACAGGTGGAGTAGTTCAGTCTCGTACTGGACCGTAAAATAAACTTACTCCACTACAACATTCGTCGCGCGTATTATTTGGTGTGGGACCGTATTTATCTTAGTTTGTTATCTTTATAATCAAACTCTTTTATTCCCTTACAGTCAACACATGACAGGAATAAGATTCCTTCAAAACCCTCTAAACGTAACTGCTCATTCGAACGTCACTTAGTTTTAACAAAAACTGCCTGAACGTAACTATTCACTTGAGCGTCACTTAGTCTTGACTCAAAACTGTCTGAACGTGACTACCCACTCAAGTGTCACTTAGTTTTAACTCTCTTACGGTCCTCACAACGTTTTAACGGGCGATTTGTGCAGTGTACTATATTCACCTTATTGTGGCGCAGCGTTGTTATCCGACGTATCACGACGTCAGGATCCGATGTCACCAGGCAGTGGAAAACTGTACGATATAAATATATATATCTGTATGTTATCCGACTCGAAGGACCAATTAAATGTTAAGGGTAAGGGTTAACATTATTCAACACAAAATAAGAGAATAAAGACACTGTCACACGAGAATTCAATATTAACGTGCAGCACGGGTGAGGACACGGAAGTGACCCACACACGAGGTGCAGTTGTGCGCTTTATTTAAAGGGAGAAATAGGTTACATCACATTTCCTGTTATTCAGGGCGCTGCTGGTGTGTCAGCAGGTCAGCATGTTTTACTTCCTCAAAGAAAATATAGTGTATGGAAACAGAGAAGTTTGTGGCTGTCTGTTTCCTGTGCAGCTGGTTAACGGATGGGTCAGTAAAGCGAGTGGAAAATAACTTCAGTATGAGAGTACTTCGAGTTCAGCTCAAAAGAGGAATGCAGGCATAAATCATTTGAAAACATGTTAAAAACCCTTTTACAAACTACCTTAATAAAAGATTAAAGAGTTAAAGTAGTGTTATTTTTCAATCTGTGTAGTGTTAATTTAACCCAGTTTGGTGAGTTAAAATTGACTCAGACATGGTGTTAATAATAATTTGCTCAGTGTTAATTTAACCCGGTTTTAAGAGTTAAAAATTAACTCAGACATGGTGTTAATAAAAATTTGCTCAGTGTTAATTTAACCCAGTTTTAAGAGTTAAAGAAGGAACTCTGATAAAGTGTTAAATAATTAACTATTTTGAAAATGTTAATTCAACTCTGTGTTACACCCCGGCCTAGGCAACCAGCGTGCAACACAGAAAAAAATTAAAATAGGGGGGAAAAAAACAAAAAAAAACTACTACGGTTCTCCACAAAAATCCCAAAACGAAACTATCGACAACTATTTACATCAAAGCCAAAATAAGACATTTATTTACATCAAAACACCAAACTATTTACAACCGGGGGGGATCGCGACATGACAAACTGAAACACAGGGCTTAAATACATAGAGGGAGCAATCAGGGAATGGACAACAGGAGGGAAACACAGCTGGGGCAAATCAGAACTGACGAGACAAGGAAGCGTAAACTGAACGCACTGAGATAAGACAGACTTTCAAAGTAAAGCAGGAAACGCATAACAGTCACGCCTAAAACAAAACACTGACAACACCGAATCGTGACACTGTAGAGCAGGGCTGCCCAATCCCAGTCCTCGAGAGCTACTATCCTGCAGCTTTTAGATGCATCCCTACTCCAACACAGCTGAATCAAATGGTTTGATTACCTCTTCAGCATGCCATCGTGTTTGGCAAAGGCCTGATAACAAGCCATTCATTTGATTCGGGTGTGTGGGAACAAGGATGCATCTAAAAGCTGCAGGACGGTAGCTCTCGAGGACCGGGATTGGGCACCCCTGCTGTAGAGTGTGGAGCTGCGTAAACCCTGAAAAAAATGTTAAAATCGACTCTGTGTTGATTCAACGCTACGGTTTTTGCCGTGTAATCCAAAAGATGAAATGCTTTTGAGATTTTTTTTTAACAAATGTGATATTTTGAAATTGTTGGAATTTCTTCCAGATGAGTGATATTATCCCTTTGCCACCCCTTGTTAAGGAAAGTACTAACATTGAGGTGTGAATAAAGAGTTCAACTAAAACTAATGTAGTGTGAGTGCTGTGTTTACTAACAGCTGCATGGACTCTGGTGTTTACTAACACACAAATAAAACAAAAAATGTCATAAAAACCTGAATTCTGTGAGGGTGAGATTCCCCTCATAGAGGTGAGGGAGGATCGGCTCACCTGTTGGAGATAAGTCTAGTTAATTCTTTTTATGTTTTGTGCTTATATATTAAGCATTTTAGATTTTTTTCCCTACTGGTTGCATTAATAGAAAATGGGGACAAAAAGCGCTGTATTCCCCTTATATTGCACACATAGTAAGACTCGAGCATCAGATGGCTAAGGCTGACACAGCAGGACGCAGGAGTCAAACAAAGGAGGAACATATAAACAACACTGGGACATTGAAGGGAGAGTAAGGGTCCAGTCGGCCGCTAGGACCGTGCACCTAAGCTTAAAAAAGCATAACTAAGCCACAATTCCCTAATACCTAACCCTAACAGTGTTATATGTTTAAAAGTAATCTAGTCAGTTTTGAAGATTAACAAAGACTAACACTGAGCAGTGCTGATTTTCTAACACTGGAATATTTCTAACATTTTGAGTTATTTTCCAGTGTTAGAAAATCAGCACTGCTCAGTGTTAGTCTTTGTTAATCTTCAAAACTGACTAGGTTACTTTTAAACATATAACACTGTCAAAAGTGTTAATTTAACACTCAGTGTTGTATTTAACACTCAGAGGAGTGGACCCATATAGACACTCTCTAGTGTTAATTTAACACTGGAGATTTTGCTGTGTACAGTATTTAGATTTACAAACCAAACTGTTGTCCTTTAGAGATCTTTAAATACATATACATGACAAACACTCATCAACCACAATATTGAAACTGTTGACAGTAACCCTAACGCTCCAACATGGTTTTTGTTATGGACTAGCTGCAGTTAGCACACAGGAATAGAGAAAAATACATTATCCTTATATTATTAAACCCACAAGGTATGAAAGGCCAAAGTCAAATTTATTTATATAGCACATTCAACAACAACAGCAGCAGCACCTAGTGCAGCACCTTGGTTGAGCAACCAAGGTGCTGTACAATTAAGATAATCAAAAGAAATAAAAACATAGGAAGACATGATAAAAATTAAGAAAAAGAATAATAAAATTAGAAGATTTGAGTAAGAAATAAGATAAATTAAAGCCAAGGAATAAAGTGGGATTTCAGGCAGGTTTTGAAAGTGTCTAATGTTGGGGAGGTCCTAATGTGAAGGGGCAGTTTGTTCCACAATTTAGGAGCAGTCACAGCAAAGGCCCGATCTCCTCTGTGCTTTAATCTGAACCTCGGAACAGCCAGGAGCATTTGATCCACAGACCTCAGTCATCTGCAGGAGTGTACCAGCTCAAAGATCAGAAAGGAATGAGGGTGCTGACCCTTAAAAACAAATAATAAAATCTTAAAATCATTTCAAAAACTAACTGGCAGCCAGTGTAATGGTGAAAGTATGGGAGATATGTGTTCTTGCTTGCGTGTGCCAGTTAGTAACCGTGCTGCAGGGTTTTGGACCAGCTGCAGACGGCTAACTGATGACAGATGAACACCAGAGTAAAGACAATTACAATATTCGAGTCAAGATGAAATAAAAACATGGATAGCCTTCTCAAATTTTCTGAAACAGAGAAATGGCTTCACTTCAGCAAGTAGCCATTCTCTTTCAGTACAAAACGTCATTGTTCCATGTGTTGAGGGTTTTTTTTTTTTTTTCATTCCTTAATGATAATTTTGCTAAGTTTTTACCAATTTATGTATGTTAATGTGTGGAAAGCTAATTAACAACTGCCAGCGCACATGCAACTGTGTAAAAATAGTTTGACTGAATTAGCAATTTTCTTTTCATTCAAGAATTGTAGCATGTGCCAGTATCGGTACTTGTAAAAGAACAAGCAAAGCCACATGTGAATGCAAGATGCAAGCTGTGACTGGCTACTTCTATACTTCTGACACACCACCAAGCCTGTTTACTCAGAATGCACAGGAATTTGGGCATCAACAGGACACAACAGCTCGGCACGCATGACATGGTCTCATTTTGCTTCAGTTAATGTAGAACTGTACAAAAAAGCAAAACTTTTTAAACACACAACTAAAACTTTTTCTAAGGAGGCCTGATTTAATCTTACTGTCACTGCCACCAGATATTTGGTCAGAGCGCCAGACACTCATGTGTGACTGAGGCGATAAGAAAAAAGACAAGACTCATTCAGACCACACAAACACATTGCTGCCGAATTGTTGCTGAAATGTGGTGGTGACTACTAAATGTTGCTGACTGTGAAACATCGACCATAAACATGCATAAACAATTTATTTTTAAGTTATTTGTTTATAATTTTACTTACAATAAAAGAAGTCAGCACAAATCATGATAAGACCACAACTTACTAAAAATATAACAACTCCTGTTACAATTACAATTGATACATAAAAGTAACTGCCTTTATTTGGTGCTGTCTTAGAGAAGCATAACTGAGCTTTCACTTAGTTTTATTTGCACCAATCAGAGGTGGAGCATTGCTGGCCCAACATGTTTGTGATAACAAACACTCCACCTGCTGGTGAGTCATTAAATTCTTGTAACTGATAAAATGTAAATAGTTTGATATGATATGCTAGTCTTTTATTTGTTATTTTATTTGTAGAAATTGATTTGAGCTTACATGTGATTAACCATTATGTGTGTTGAGGTTATTTTGGTCCTTAATTTTTAATACATTCTGTTACATCGGGGGATCTTACAACACTTTCTTACCATTGGTTATAGCCCACTCATATCTAAAACAATACCTCCTCCTCTTTATGTGAAAAGCAACTGCATCTCAGTGTCATCTCACTCATAAAGCCAGAACATTAAATTCTTGTAACTGATAAAATAATGGCTGGTGTGTACCAAAAAATTGTTATTTAACTATTATTATTTCTTAAAATACTTACATTTTTATTTCTCTGCAAATTATTTTTTACATTCTTGAACTCTAACACACTAAATTAAAAAAATTAATATTTCATTAAAAATGTGTCACATAGCCTTTTACCTGGCACCTTAATGTTTTAATTTGCTGAATCTGAGTAACAATGGTTAAAGACTAGTCCTGAGTCGTCCCCCCCCCCCCCCCCCAGTTATTGATCCCAAAATATTAAAAGTCACAATTGCTAGGTTTCACTGCTAACACTGCAGAGTAACCAGTGCTTAATCTGGTGATGGATTTTATTGGTTGTGATGCAGTGCTCATAGAGCTCTTATAAGCCCCCTGGTGGAAAATACTCATGCAGTAAGACAAAGATTTGATTTATCCCAAGCTTAAAATTTGTCAGGAAACAGTGCTAACCACTGTGCAACTGTGCTGCACTGTACTTTAAAATCAAATTAAGGCTGATTTCAAAAATTTAGAACTAGAAGAGCTGAACAAGATTGTTTCTAGTTAACCCAAAACATCTTTTGTTATGAGACTATTTTTGAGCATCAGAGGTACTTCACCTTTACACCTTTCAAACTTTGACATGTGCACAAATAATTTTTCAAGTGAAAATGCAGAAAAAACTGATAGACTTGATTATTTGTGTGTAACATCTCTTGCACTGCTTTTTACAGCTGCAAATCAAGGCCAAACATAATCTCATTCATCTTTCCAGCTAACTTCCATAAGAGAAGACGCGCTCAATGGGTGTGACTTTTATCAACTCAGGAACTGGTTAATATTAACTTGAGTTATGAACCATAAAGTTAAACAGTGTGGCTTTGTGACTGTGAAGATAAATTCCTTCCCACCACACCTTGTATGTCTACGTCTACAATGAGCAAGTCAGCAGCTGCTAGGACCAATCCCTTTTCTAGGAGGGCTTACTCTCCACTTTGCGTTTCAAGAGCACAGCAAGAGAATGAGCAAAGTATACAGTTTTTAATTCAAATACCATGGCAAAGCAATGGCATATGGTGTGTCTTTGGATCATATGGCATTTTCAGACCTCAAATGTTACAGCTTTCAACCTGGACACGGAGAATGTACTGCAGAGAAATGGAGATCCAGGCAGCCTGTTTGGATTTTCTGTTGCCTTCCACCAACAGCTCAAACCTGCCAGAAAGAACCTGTGAGTGAAAGCAAAACAATTTGTAAGTTTGGAATTAATCAAACGTTTGTCTTACTGCTTGGTATTTTCCACCAGACTGCTGGTAGGAGCTCCACGAGCAAAGCATCAGAACCAGGTGAATGTTACAGGAGTTGTTTACAAGTGTGATCTGACTACAACATCTAAGAGCTGTCAGCCCATTGAGTTTGATGATAAAGGTTTGTGTACTTTGTCTGAAGTTATATTTATCATTGTTTTATGGTAGCAAGTTTATAAGTGTTTAATATTCAATACAGTCCGCTTGACAGTGCCACTCTTGCTTGTTATTCACATGCATTTCTTAAAGGAAAATTACATTATGCACACCACAAAGAACCACATACAAACAATATAAAACACTTACCAGCTTAACAGCTATTGTATGCATCAAAGTTATTGCCATGTAAGTAAAATATAACATAAAATATTCGTATGAGTGTGTTTGATATCGGACAGCGACTGTTCATTGTACATGCTGATTGAAAATGGTTATGGTTTTAGGGTAGAAACTGTCCATGAATTACTTGGTCCAAGTTTTTAGTGACATGCGGTGACTGCCTGAGGACAGAATGTAAAACAGGTGATAGCCAGGTGGAGAGCAGTCTTTAACATGGTGTTGGGCTCTGGAACAGTTGCATGTGATTGCAATATGTTAGAGAGAACAAAGGGGGCAGCCAATGACTATTTCGACTGTGCTGATGGCTTCTATAGATCTTTATTAGTTATTAAGCAGCTAGCATAACACAATGTGAGACAGTATGTTTATACACTCTTGTGTGGTAAAAGCTCACTAACAGCTTTCCCTTGGTGACTTTTCTTCAACATTTTCATAAAGTGCAAACATTGCTGTGGTTATTTTGTCAGCGTCTTTGATGTTGCTGGCCCGAGAATCTTTCTTGTTGTATGATTTCACCTTCTTTACAAGCAGACTCATCTGCTGAAACAAGTCCAACTACAGTGGTGTTATATGCAGTTTAAATAAAGAGTTGGTAGGACAGACTGTGTGTAGTCTAAATTGTATAGAGAGCAAAGTATTAGGCTGAGAACACAGCACAGTGTGGGGAATTAGTGCTGAGTGAGATAATGAAAGAGAGGTGGTGACTACACATTTTGTCAATGGTTTGCAAGAAAACCTTTGATGGAAGTTCAGGTGTGAGAGTGGAAGTCCAAATTTGCTGATCAGCAAAGTGACTAAAGCCAAATGACCCCCTGTGAAAGCTGGTTAGCTGTCCAGTTCGGGCAGTCACCCCCAGAGTGAGTGCAGCTGGTCTGTATGTTCAGACTGTCAACTGAAGGCTTTTTTGCTTCAAGGATAACAGGGGCTGGTGATAGCCAGGGTGAGAGATGGGCATGTGCAAGAGACAAATTAAAGTTCATAAAGACAGGCATGATTTGGTTGAGTGCATTCTTGGGTATTCCATCAGAGCCAGTAATGATTGAAAACAACCAGTGTCTGCATAGGATTATCTCTGAATGCACCACATACTGAACCAGAAGCAGATAAACTGCAGCAGAAGACCACACTGAGTGCAGCTGACAAACCTGCGATTTTTGAGTGATGCCATCATGTGGCCCAAAGTTTGCAAGAAATATTTTCAGTACTTTTCACAATATATGCCAAAATGGATTAAGACAGGTTTGAAGGCAAAACAGAGTGCAACCTGGTACAAGCAAGGTGTAAGAAATGAAGGGGCCAGTGAGTGTATATTTATATCGCACCCACCTTGTCATGATCCTGGGTCCTTTTGGCCCAGCATTTTGTGTTTTCTCTTCTTGCAATTTTGGTTCTGTTCTTCCTCTGGTTAGTGTTTACTCTGTTCTGCCCGTGTGTTCCTGTATCTAGTCCGCGTTTCTTAGTTTGTGTCCTTTCATGTGTAAGTTCCTGTTTTATTGTGTAGGTCTGCGTCTTATGTGAGTGTTTTCAGTTTGCCTCCCTAGTCTCATCACGTTAATCACTCGCAGCTGTGTTCCCCACCTGTGTGTAATCTCCCTGTGTTCTCTGAGTGTATTTAAGTTGTGTTTTCTGTCATAGTAGTTGCTGGTTCGTCTGTGTTGTTTCCCCTCGGTCTCCCTGCATCTCTCCATGTGTAGTTCCCCGGACCTCCCTGCATCTTCGTTTCTGGTTTGTTTTGTTAGTTTTACCCAGTTTAGGTTCCAGTTTCATGTTCCCAGTGCCTTTGTTGTTTGTTTTTCCCTTCGTTAATAAATACTCACCTGCACCAGAGCTGCCGCGTCCTGGGCCCTATTTCAGGAAGCCGGTTTAGTGCAAACTCTGAGTAAGTATACCCTGAGTTAACGAAAACTCTGGGTTTTCGGTTTCACAAAGCGAGTTTAGATTAATTCTGAGTGAGTTACTATGACGACACACTCCGTGAAGCTAACCTGCCCCCTAGCAGGTTTACTTCAACTAACCCTGACGTTCTCCGCCTCTTTGTCAGAAACCTGACTGTAGGAAGTGTCAGACATGGCGTGCCCCTTCCTTGAAGAGCCAGTAGATGTTGAAGCCCAAATTCTCCGCAGAGCTCTCCGCCGGGAGAGAGTGATTAGAGCGCGTTCGGACATTTTATCATTTCCTGATGATTTTCTGTGCGAACGTTACCGTTTTTCAGCACAATCTATAATTTATTTGAATAACATCCTCAGGCCTAATATTGCTCATGTGACACATCGCGGACATCCTCTCAGTTCTGTACATATTATTTGTATTGCACTTCGGTTTTTTGCAAACGGGAGCTTTCTGTATAATATTGGTGACGCTGAGCACGTTTCCAAGGCTACCGTCTGTCGGGCAGTCAGGAATGTTACAGTTGCACTGAAACGTCTCCTGTACTCGTTTGTGGTGTTCCCCGGTCATAGACCCACAAGATTCATCAAAGAGGGATGCCACAAAATTGCAGGTATCAGGATGACCAAAACTTAATGTATGATGTGGTGATACTTGGACTACTACTTAAATTTTACATTTATTCTCACGGTTCCCAGGCGTGATTGGCTGTATAGATGGCACTCACATTCCAATCATTGCTCCTTCAGTAAATGAAGGAGACTATGTGAACAGGAAGTCTTTCCACAGCATTAATGTGCAGGTACATAGTTCCCTGTAGCATTTCAAACTAACAAATTATTTCATTATAGTAATGGATGCTAATTTGTGTTCTCTGCACTGTGAAGATCATATGTGATGCTGCCAACATTATCACAAATGTGGAAGCCAACTGCTCAGCCTCTGTGAGTGGTGGTGGTGGAGGACCTCCACCTGTTTTTCGGGCCTCCGCTTTTTTTCTGTTGGCTATAACGGGTCACATTCGAACATACAGAGTAAGCAAATATGTACTTGTAATGTGCTCAGATAATTTCAATAAGTGCTTACAGAGGGGAAATTAATGTAGCCTCTAACTGCAATTGATTTACATCGGACAAACAGACCAAGCACTATGGCTCATAATACAATTACACCTTACCTGTTTGGACTATATTTTTATATTTAATTTTTACTTGCTGCCAGGAACGTTTGGGGCCTGTTGGGTTGCACCTGCGCTCAAATCACATCACAAAATCAAATGTATAAAATAACGTGTTAAATGGGTGGAAATCCCTCGATCAATGTTTATATTAACACTCACGCATTGACTCTGTCGGCTATGTTTTGCCATGCATGCTCCCTTTCTTTTGCAGCTGAGGCTGTGTTACTTTTTTCTGCGGAATTTGCATGTTATCGGCATATGCTGCCATCAGAATTTCGGCCTCAAGCGCTGTAAGATACATTGACCGCGCCTTCTTTCCCTCCGTCTCCATGGTGACTCGCTTAATCTGTGCTCCACTAATCAGGGCTTTATGTATCCTCGTGCGCGCGCTTAACTTGGGGTTAAAGCAACTCCGCGTTGACTGAACTAATTGTTATCAGCCTTTCTGAAACCGAATATTCCGAGTTGGACAGTTCGGGGTTACTCAACCCTGAGTATCGTTTTTCACTCTGAGTTTTCTAAACCGGCTTCCTGAAATAGGGCCCTGGTCCTAAATATTCCACACGGCTTGCCCCGGCAAACCGTGACACACCTAAAACACTGTGCAGCAAAGTTATTAATTTAAACTCCTGTTTAATAGTCCAATACCATATATAACTACTTAAAATTGTGCCAAAATGTAAAGAAGAAAAAGAAGAGAAAACACATGCCAACACTTGCTCAAATTTCATTGTCAATATTTACTGAAGCGTTTAAGTGCAAAATAGAACAAGATATCTGTAGAATTTATCTCTAATGCTTTAAACAAAAGGCTGTTGTAAGGGTTTGGGGACCTAAGCAGCAAAGTATATTTATTTTGCTGATATAACTCATTTAATGTAAATCTGTTTCTGGGAAGTAATCATAAAACTTTCTCTCAACTAAACAATAACAGAGTGAGCTCAACTATCTGGTTTTACAGAGCTCCTCAGTAGTAAAGGCATAAATAACCAGTGGATGGGAGTTAGAGTCACGAGCCAAGGTCCTGGTAAAAATGTAATGGTAAGGAATGCATTCAGATTTTAAAGGACATTTTAAGAAAGTCAACATCTTTTGTAAATCTAGCCTCCTTACCTTTTAGACTTGTGCGCATCACTATCAGGATTGGGACATAACCCCAGGTCTTTACGTTCCTCACCTGCTGACGGGTCAGTGCTACCTCTTAGGAGACGACCTGAAGGTGGGGGAAGAAGAAAGGAGCTGGCGGAGGGTCGTTTGTGATAGAGAACACTTAACAAGACGTCAAAAGGACCACGACTGGTTTGCCTACTGCCAGCAGGGTCATGGAGCATCTTTTGCAAAGGATAACATATCCCTTCTATTTGGAGCACCAGGAGCTTATCAGTGGAAAGGTACATTAGAGCTTAGCAGTCGAGTGGTTTGGCAAAATATATTCACTTATTCATGTTTTTTTTATGTTTCATGTTGTTTTCACCCAAATGATCCTGCTCAAAGGAATAGTAAGAATGGAGGTTTTGGACAATCTGGACATCTACAGTGTGGATGCTCGCGAGACTGGAAATATTG
>NW_028234335.1:0-25711 GCF_057382095.1 Aulonocara sp. 'chitande type north' Nkhata Bay | reverse complement strand
CCGACGTGGCCAGGAACCAAAACCGTTTCGTCTAGATACCAAGGGCAACATCCACAAGAAAAGCGCCTTCGTTTGGACAGAGAAGCTGACGACGGCCGTCAGCGCCTTATGTCCCGAGATACCAATACCACACCCAGGTCAAACTCTAGGACTGGGTATAAACACAAGCGTCTGGATGTCACACCAAGTCGTTTCAACAATAAGCCCGCTGGACAAGAGGGAAATCGGAGCAATAAGCAGAAGGACACCTCGTACCCACCAGCTAAGCCTGCTCAACCGCAGCACGACAAACCAAAGCCTCTCCAGGTTAAACGAAGGCCCATCACCTTAAAACGCGCGCCTCTCACGTCTACTGGGGTCGATGCGCAAGACATCAGACACCGCGCTATCGTCCAAGAGCAGCCTTGTTGTTCACACACTGTGCCACCGCAACCACCTCAATCGAGACAACCGAGTCCGAAGCAAACGCCACCGCGAGTGAAAAGAGCAGCGTGAAAAGACCGTGGAGGAACGCTAAACTCACACGCACCCCTGACTCCGATGACGACGACTCTGACGAAGACAACAATTTTAGGTTTACACACAACCCGGAGTATAGTGGAGCTGCGTCTCAGGAGGAAGAGAACAGAGAGATCCAAAGACACTCTTTGATGAACGGCCGAGCAGACCAGGAGGGCGATGCCGATGATGCTTCATCATCATCCGATTCCAGTGCGAGTCACACACAATCGTGTCACTCCGGGTCATCCGACGCGAGTTCGTCTGGATCAAGCACTGCTTCGTCTGCTTCGTCGTCATCGGACTCGTCATCGGACTCGGAAGGCGAGGTGGTATTACCTGAAGAACATAAATCGAACAGCCCGCGCTCAGCCTCCGCGAAACGGGCCAGTCCTGCTGCCACTGTTACAGCCAAAAAGGGGTCATATCCAACCGTGACAACAACAACGACAACAAGACAGGTTCATAGTACTGGACAAAGCTCATCTGGGACAAGTACGCAGGGGCAAGTCGGTGACTTGCCGCGCAAACAAGTGTCTAATCAACGCACCGCAAGCCGCAAGCCTCAGAGCAGCAACCGCGTACCCGCCTCAGAACAGAGCATACGGCCAACCAACACGACCCAAACGAAACATAATGTTACATCTCCAGCGATACCAGGTGAAACGCACAGCCGTTCCACCCCTCCTGGCCCTCGAACGGCGATGCAAACGCCGCACCACAAGCATAGGGCTGGCAGGCAGGCGGCGAGAACAAACCCTCAACGAAAACACAAGCCTGGTGTCGTGAACGGTCAGGAAATACCCAGTGGAGAAAAACCAAGCTTAATACACAACAAACAACGCCAGACCTTCATGTTTTATCCAACAACCAAGAGCAAGATGGGCCAACCAACACGACCCAAACTAAACATAATGTTACATCTCCAGCGATACCAGGTGAAACGCACAGCCGTTTCCACCCCTCCTGGCCCTCGAACGGCGATGCAAACGCCGCACCACAAGCATAGGGCTGGCGGGCAGGCGGCGAGAACAAACCCTCAACAAAAACGCAAGCCTGGTGTCGTGAACGGTCAGGAAATACCCAGTGGAGAAAAAACCAAGCTTAATACACAACAAACAACGCCAGACCTTCATGTTTTATCCAACAACCAAGAGCAAGATATTAAATGTCGGTGGGTTGCCTCAGTACAAGTAGAAAAATCCGTCCAAAAGGCCGCTGAGGCAGCCCTAATTGAAATCAACAAAGCGCGTTCGAATGTGCTTTCCACCGCCAAGCCTAGGGAAACGGAGTCCCTGGACGCAATCGAAGTGAGCAACGCGTGCCGGCATCTGATATCCACTGCACAGCCCGGAGAAGAGGAGCCCCTATACCCGAACGAACCGAGCGAACAAGCTCACAGTTGCCCTTTGCTGAATCCGATGCCCGGTCTACTGTGGAAGTGAGCTTACACCATATGAGAAACATGTGTAACCCTACTACAAAGGACACAAGCGATGAGACCGCAGAACAGCCGCAGATGAGGTACCAAAATACCAAAACCACAGCGGTTTGCCTCACCCAAACTGTGGTCCTTGTGACGACCAACCGCCATTACCAAAGAAACCACCGACGACCACAGTCTCCGCATACGACGAAATCGTCAACGATTTAGAAGACCTTCTGAAGCCAGCTGTACCGGCCCTAGCGACAGTAGACAATCAGGGTGCAATGCAACAACACAGCACCAGCCCAAGATTCAAAGGCAGCGCGAGAAGCAGGGAGACAACTGGGGTTCCTGCAACAATGTAAGTGTACTATATTATCTACATGGCGAGGGTCCCAAAGTCTGTGTGTGCGCATCAATCGTCTTTCTAATACTCACACCTAATCCCTATACTGTGTTTGTGTACAAAATAGATTCGGGGACATGGCAACAGCCCAGGAGTCTGCAGATTACGTGAATGCATTCAATGGTGACGACGACCTTGGGTTTTATCCCGGCAATAGCGTGGACGGACAACGGCAACAGAAGCAGCAATGAGCAACACGTACCAAGTCCCGACAATGTGTTGTCATCGACATCATCACATAACGGAGAAACTGTCACAGTCCACGGTACTACAACAACAACGCCACCGACAACAACCCGATAATATACAGCAACTCCGCTTGGTCAGATCGTAAAGACGACACCGTCGCAATACACGCTGTGGGATCCAAGCCAGCCTCGGTCGAGCTCAGCTGTACCAAAGAACAAAAGGACACGATGCTAGTAGGAACACACGCAGCAGTAGATACCTTATACTACGAACGCGTGTCGCCTGTTAGTACGCCTGCCTGTACCGCCGCCGCCGCCGACACGCCACACAAACCTGGATGACGGAGAGTACCCTAACCCTAACCCCACTCCAGTCTATACTTGAGATAGTTTCCAAAGCTGTGAAATGTACAGCGTGCCAATGTACGTTCAACGCCACTGTGCTCTGTGTCGACTACGCGATTAAGCTAAACAGACCCCTGCAGTGTGCCTGCGGTTGTGTCATATGCTCTGTGTGCTACACGAAATACAAGGGGTGCGCTATACACAAAGTGCAGTCGAGGCGCGCTACTGTCAATGTCACTGTCAACCAGCTAGCTAGCGTGGCAGACGCGAAGTGGGATCTAGAGCTAGACCAAACGGCTGCTTTCAGGACCGAAGGGGATAAAGGCGTGCAGACGATCATGCATCTACATAGCAGTGCTCCGACTGTGGACGAATTGAGAAATGGTTGGTTCTGCACACGCACACACACACACACACACACACACACACACACACACACACACACACTGCATGGTTTCACAATAGCACACTACGCTCACTTGAACATTTTGTCTTTCCCAGCTTTCGAGAGATTAATCGACAACCAAGACGAGATGGCTTTCAAGTACTGGCTGAACTCGCCTTTGCCGGAGGCGATGGCCTACAGATTTGTGTGCATGCCACACATTCCGGGGCTTTTGGGATCACATCGCCGTGGGTTGCCACACGCCTAACACACAACTCATGTTGTCGCCCGACGTGTACACGCCTCGACTGTTCGAGGTGAACATGGGCAGTCTACATTTCCACTGGTGCTGTTTTGTGTTTGTCGACCAGACTATACTGCCGTGTGGTGCTCAAGGCAAACCAACACTAGTTTGCCAGAAGTTCTGCCTATCACAGACAGAACGGACCCGAGAGTACGCCAGTTGACGTCGTCTAATGGGTTCAACTCTATGCTATATTATCTACACAGATGGATCCGCGTACACTACGGTAAAGGCGATGCTGATGTCGTTGAGGGTTGTGTTTGACTGTATGCCTTCCGAGAGCTCAACCTTTGTGCATTTCATCTCTACGCTGGCAGCTAAAAGTTTAGCCTCGTCCGTGTTCTCGCCTGCGATTACACAACACAGAACGGAGAGACAGACTTACATTACACCATCGACCACAGATACCCAGAGCAACTATTCAGTCACCTCCAAATGATTTAGACGGGGGCGTCAAAATTGACATCAGACAAGAGTTTGGATCTCACCACGAAGTGGGATTTGAAATGCTACCGAAGCTTTACTTTACTAATAACGACCACAGGGGCATACACTTGACACTTCTGTTACACAGAAAAAGTGTTGTGAAACCATGAAGCTAAGTCTTTCTCACTGTACTTTTTTTTGTATTCATGTTTTTTTTAATGTGTTTTTCGATATACATGCACACGTGTTGTAACCACTAAGTCTTTCTTACCAATGTGTATCTGGTATAAACGATGAAGGTAAATGCTACACTGAAGGGAATGTGTCTCAAGGGAAGCACATGTGTTGTAACCATGAAGTCTTTCTTACCAATGTGTATCTGGTATAAACGATAAAGGTAAATGCTACACTGAAGGGAATGTGTCTCAAGGGAAGCACGTGAGTTGTAACCATGAAGTCTTTCTTACCAATGTGTATCTGGTATAAACGATAAAGGCAAATGCTACACTGAAGGGAATGTGTCTCAAGGGAAGCACATGAGTTGTAACCATGAAGTCTTTCTTACCCATGTGTATCTGGTATAAACGATAAAGGCAAATGCTACACTGAAGGGAATGTGTCTCAAGGGAAGCACATGAGTTGTAACCATGAAGTCTTTCTTACCCATGTGTATCTTGTATAAACGATAAAGGTAAATGCTACACTGAAGGGAATGTGTCTCAAGGGAATGTGTCTCAAGGGAATGTGTCTCACTTGGTGCCTTAAAGCGTTATGTGCAAACGCGTATGTTATGGTACTGTGTCTCATATTGTAATCGTTTTGTTTTTAATGGCCTCATGTAAAGTGCATTCTGGTTTTGCTGAAGGGCACCTGTGGAGTTTTTGGTGCTTATACACTTATGTCTTCTTTTGTGATAAATAATCAAAGTGTAATCTACAAACGGGTGAGTTTTGCCTATGGCAAGACAAATAAAATGAGATGATATCAATAAAAAGGTACTCTGTATTTCAACAAAAACATCATGTCTCCTCAAGGGAATGTGTCTCACTTGGTGCCTAAAGCGTTATGTGCAAACGCGCATGTTATTGGTACTGTGTCTCATATTGTAATCGTTTTGTTTTTAATGCTCATGTAAAGTGCATTCTGGTTTGCTGAAGGGCACCTGTGGAGTTTTTGGTGCTTATACACTTATGTCTTCTTTTGTGATAAATAATCAAAGTGTAATCTACAAACGGGTGAGTTTTGGCCTATGGCAAGACAAATAAAATGAGAATGATATCAATAAAAAGGTACTCTGTATTTCAACAAAACATAATGTCTCCTGTCGTCTGTACAACAAGCAACCGCTGTAGCCTGGACAGCTCGGTGCTGTAGCACGGACAGCTCGGTGCTGCAGGTCGGCTGTGTAACGAATCCAGGCGGCGGGTCGGTGCTGTAGGTCGGCGAGTCCCCTGCTGTCGCCCGGACAGCTCAAAGCGGCTTTATGTTGCATCTGAATTCAGTGTAGCCTCACAGCAGTCACTCTTTCGTGTTCTGAGATGGAACTATCATGGCATTTCCGCATATCTTATTACCTGAGCAAAGAACGGGTCCGCTTTTCGGTGGTTGGTGAAAATGCTCAGCGAAGACACTGAGTTCGTCGACGAAGCCCGACATCGAGAGATCAAACGCGTCTTGAAGAAATACTACAAGAAGACCGATCGGCACCCGGAGTGTCTGATCGTACTCCTTTGTCAGCATTTATGTGACGCTGTGACAAGAGAAACGATTGAAGCTTTGTTCCAAGCCGTGAACCCAGACGCGCTGATAAATGACAAGCATTACAATGCGACGTGTCCAACCCAACTGGTTCTAGAAGACGTCGACTACGTTCACGCCAAGCACATGCTATGCAGTTGATGTGTGAACTCAGCGACAGTGAAATCCGTAGGGTTAAAATGCTTCTTGCTTGGAACATTTTGGATAGTCGCGATTGTCTGCACATTCCGTATAATGCGATGGAAAACAAGAGCATCTACGAACTGACCCCCAAGATTTTAAACTACTGTAAAAAATATTACAAGTGTGTCATGTTTGCAATCCTGAACCTTTTGGACCGTAGGGATTTGCTGGTCTATCTGGGGATCTCTTCTGAAACAGTGTTGGCCTCGTGAAAAAGGCACCACTGGATTGTATGTTGTACCGCATCCTATGTATCTGTGCATACATCTCATTACTAATGATGCTTTTAATAAAAACAAGCTCTTATACACATTGACGCTCCTTGTGCCAAGACTGTGATTTTGTCTAATACCACCACACATTACACGACCAACCATGAGCGGTCACATGATTATAGCCCATATTGGTGGTGGACGGAGAACGAGGACTGGCTTAAGGTCACAGTTATAGCGGCTCCGGTCTTCATTGTCTTGGGGTTGGCATTGATCAGCTACAAACTGTACGAAAGGCGAACCCCTTCGTACATTTACAAACCGGGGGATGGCACCGCAGTTTACAATGCCGTGTACAAACCCACCACCTGCGCAATGGACGACGAGTGCTGTGACGGTGGACACACGGTTCGTCGTTGTGCCACAGAGTCCATCGGTTATGACCGTGGTAACCGAGCAAGAGGAATCACTGCTGAAACATCATCGCGAGACGGCCCAAGAACTGTCAGGGTGTGAGTGAACAAGAGCTAAAAGACATGGCTAGGCTACTGGCGCCGGAGGACCTGCGTGGTGCGCACCCGTCGATTTGTGACCGCTTGTGGAGAGAGATCATTGCGAACATTGCAGGCTTCGTCCTGCTGCGGTTGTAAAGAACTGGTCGGATGACATTGCTGTACAAAGTGTTTTTTGTCATGTATACATACACATTGTGAAAAGAAATAAACAAACGCATTTGATATTTCAGACTGTATGTTTTTTTTTCTTTATTTGTGGTTGGAACATAAACATTGTCTTGTTACATTCACACATTATGCACATGGATGAACAAGCAAAAGATCGATGTAATGGCACGCTCATTACTAATTATATCTGCAATCGTTGGCGTGTAACACAAGAGGAATCGTGCTGACTTCGTTGCCTCGCCCGTCTCTAGTAGGTTCCACGTCCCGTATTTGCCCGGTGCCACTACGAATCCTGGACGGCTTCTTTGATTCTGCTGTCACAACACCAGGCTTCAGTTGGTGAGGCCCACGCTAGTATCACCGCGGGGGTCTCGTTTGTGCACAGCCATACCCTCGAGACCGATCCTGGCTCCGTGGTATATGTCACCTCGATGTGTTCTCCAATGCAATACACACGAAGAGGTTGAGCTAGGATCCCCGCTTTAATTAGCGCTTCTAGGCCGGTCGAGATATTCGTTTCAAAAAGTAGCGCCTTTGAATTTGAAGAACCGTTTGGGGCACAGGCACCTGCCCACGGGTGTGATTGGCGTGCCTACGGCGGGTCCCGTGTGTACACACGGGGTTTTGACGATCGTCTGCGTGACCACCAGCTCTGTTTCACCATTGTTTGTTCGTAGTTCCACGGTGGTATTCATATTTGGGTTTTTTGTGTGTAATTTACACAGAGTAGATGAAAGACCACATGTTTGCTCCTTGTCTACTCCCAGCGATCGACAGCAAGTGTTGCGCGATTGTGCTACAAAGCGGTTTACCGGCCTTTTGAACCTCGGCGAATGAATGCTCTGAGTCGGCGGACTTATGCTCTGTCTATGCGGACGAATGCTCCGAGTCGGTGGACGAATCCTCTGCGTCGGCGGACGAATGCTCTGGGTCGGCGGACGACTCCTCTGGGTCGGCGGACGAATGCTTTGGGGAGGCGGACGAATGCTCTGAGTCGGCGGACGATCGCTCTGGGTC
This sequence comes from Aulonocara sp. 'chitande type north' Nkhata Bay, assembly GCF_057382095.1. Taxonomy (NCBI): domain Eukaryota; kingdom Metazoa; phylum Chordata; class Actinopteri; order Cichliformes; family Cichlidae; genus Aulonocara; species Aulonocara sp. 'chitande type north' Nkhata Bay. The sequence goes on along the minus strand of NW_028234335.1, from coordinate 17,880 downwards.
GGCGGACGAATGCGCTGAGTCGGCGGACAAATGCTCTGAGTCGGCGGACGAATGCTCTGAGTCGGCGGACGAATGCTCTGAGTCGGCGGACGAGTGCTCTGAGTCGCTGTGAATGGACATCACGGTGGATAGACATCACTGTGAATAGTAACTGTGATATGCCAGATCGGTGTATGATAAACTCTGAGTGGAGTGTACTCTCAGCTGAACACACACGGTCGGTCGGCGATGACAACTAAAGACACTGATTAACACTCAGGCATTCATCGCTTACAAGGGCTAGAACCATGGCCAGTAACTTAAGAGACCAGATTACCGATATTCAAAACAAAAGAGCCACCAGACTACTTGATGAGATGATGCCACAACCGTGTACCCCAGAGCGCGTGGTCCTCCCGTCCTGGATGAACATAGACGCGTCGGGTCCAGGTGTTATCGTCTCTGACGGGTCGAGCGAAGTGTCCAGCATCTCAACAAACCCCCCACCTTCGGATCCGGTTGGCTGGCAGACGCCACGGGGATGGTTCACGTCGCAGGCACGTACGACACATACAAATGCGTAGACTGCAACATAGTCTTGTCGGGATACAAAAAGGCCGACAGAAGCCTAAACGAGCACGTCCTTCGCAACGCTGCCACAGGGCACCGATGTCGTTACCTAAAGGCCAAGTTTAAACACCGTGAGAACGAACTGCGGCTGTTAGAAGGCCTGCTACGCTTTCAGGAAGGCCGAGTTGCTTTCCCGTTGCACATACTGCTCGCAAAAGATCAGTACATGATACTGGCGGGCGCTGGTATTGCGTGCTGTGCTCGCAGAAAAGGGGAGATGTTCACCATCCAGCATGTGCTGACATGGCTTCGGAGTTGAAACAGTTTCTCTTCAAGACAACTCTGGCGATAAGGCCCGCAGGAGCTCCGTTGTTCACCAAAGCGGCGGTTCCTGGGACCGTAGACTATGCGCTCGGCGATATATGGGAATGCGACGCATCCGCCATTCGCACCGTTCGCGATTTCGCCGAATTAGGACATAAGGCGAACATGGAACATTTGCCATGGACTCGGGACAAACACCGATGCGCTGCTTGCGATTTGGTTCTGCACAGCTTTGTGGTAGGAGACACCTTTGTGGGAGAGCACATCTATTCCATATACAACCAAGGCAAGCGTTGTCCGTATATCGACGCGCGATACGACAGAGACGAGATACTCTACGAACTCGGACGGCAACGTTCCCGGAGAGGACAACTCGCCTTACCGAGTCGCGTACTCACAGCCGAGCGGGGCTACAGCTCCATGGCCGGTCTGGAACGATGCCTAGCGTGTGGAGTTACCGCTATACAAGACAAGTATCTGCCTTCGCTTGGTCATGATGCCTGGTGTTGTGATATGAAAAAGGCATTGGTGGGTAGACTGGAGAATCTGCAACTCGTGTGATCCTAACGACAACACGGTTCATTTTCTTCGTGTACAATTTGATATATGTCTTTGTGGCTTCACACCTCATATGTTACACAATATACCAGAACCCCTGCTGTATGTCACATCACACCACACGAGTTGATATCACCCCATATGTTTTTATGTGCTCTGTCTAACTCTCGATAGAGTGTAGCGGATTGTTGTACTAAGGGTCCGTGTGCGCAATAAACAATCTCTTTTGTGGAAAAAACCTTAGTACTGTTTTCGTTTCTTCTTCCTCTCCTTTTTCCACCCCCACTCACAACACTGTAGAGCAGGGTTGCAGATACCATGACAGAACACAACCACTCGGTTGCTTATCAAGATAGCGTAGACACACTGCTCTTGACTGTACTAGATGGAACGATAGCACACCCCACCCAGCAGTGTGTCGCTAATAAAGGGCGAGCATTTAGGGTGTTGAAACGTGCTGTCCGTGATGTGTTACGGACGCATAGAACGGAATACTACGGTAAGTGTTGGGTGTTTCTCCACAACGACTATCTGTAATAGTGTCCTTGGCGGACAGCAACAGAGTGTACTTTGAAACTTGCAATTGTAATAACCACACGCACGTCCACACAGGCATGCTCTCGCTGCAGACCACCGCCGCCGAAGTGCCAATGGTCACAGGTGTGGCGCGCGCCTTGTTTTCAGACGGCATTATAAACTGGGGACGCGTAGTGAGCTTGTAGCTTACGGCACAGTGTTACTGCGAGCGTCGAAGTCAACCTTGGGACCCGAGTGCGCTTACGAGATCGGCGTGTCGATAGCGGCCTACATTACAGACAATCACATGGATTGGCTTGTGGGCTCCGAAGGTTGGGTATGTTCTTTCTTTATTACTATTTTTTTCATCCCTTTTGCCTAGTAGACACTCTTAAACATTTACAATGATGGACACAACAAACCTCACATCTGTTGTTACGTGTTACTCTTTTCAGGACGGATTCGTGCACACTTCGACCGAGTACACCAACGGCCCGTGGCTGTCAACGCAAGGAAAGCTGTTTGTGTTTGGTGTGGGATTAGTTTATTGTCAAAGCAAGGAAAGCTACTTTTGCTTGGTGTGGGATTAGGTTTATTGTCAGTTTTACTATGATACATGATAATAAATACAATTTACTCACACACACACACGCTTGGTACATGTCTTCTTTCCGTGCTTACACTGTGCAATGTACATGGGGAATATACACCATCAACATCACAGCCTACAAACAAATCACATCACAGCCCAAACACAGTGGCTTCGAGCAGTTGTTTCAGTGTGCCGTCGGAAGGAAACATGTGGTCTGTGGGATATACTTCTATGTTAGACAAAAAAACAACAACTTGTTGTCAGCACGTCCCATTCGTGGTATACACATTCGTGGCCGTGTGCCCATTTACACAGTCCAACATAGGATCTGAGTCCTGTAATATATCCTCTGGTACAGCTGACGTGACACGTTCCAGCGTTTCCTCTGACCAACAAGAACGATCTGACGGACACAGCTCCGACACTGGCCTCTCCACATCCAAACCTGTAGCTTGCCACTGTGGGAGAATCGGCCTCAAGTCGGCCTGCTGGTATTGTACGAGCGCACCACCGGAGTTCGTTCGCTTCTGTCGTCTACCGCTTTTTCTCATCCCGTCGCTTGCGGCTATAAGAATCACTTGATGATCAATTAACGTGGCACGATCCACCTCTCCCCAGTTCTCACACAGGCGACCCCACCAATAAGTTACGCTTTCGTCGAGCCGGGGCGTCAGAGCATAGCATTTGTTGGTATGGCACACCAGACCGATTGCCTGTAACACATTGAAAATATCGTACAACTTCGTCCTTTGACGCTCAGTGTCACAGAGAGACTCTTAGGCACATAGGGTCCGGGATTATTGTGCACGTGCCGATACACCACCTCGGTGTAGTGTAGCAGACGACAATCTCGGTTTTCCTTGTGTTGTTTACGTATCGCCACGACAGGTACGAGTTTGAGGGCCTGTAGGACGTGCAGAGCATCGTAGAATCGGCGCACCCAGGACCGAGTTTCATGTTGAGCCTGCAACCCCTTCAAGGCGTCGCGAACATGTTCCGGTTTAGTGTGGCGCATTATCATCAGCATTTCGGTAACGTGGATGTGCAGCACAGTATCGCTCCCACGTTTCCGTATCATGGTGACAGTGTAACATTGGCGGGTCCACCTGCCGCTGCTTATGTACCTGCCCTTCGCAGGTTCCGGTCGGCGGGTCGGTCGCGTCTTTCTCCGACCGACCGGGCGCAGTCTTGTAACACTGAAGTATACACAAGACCAAGTTGGTCGAGTGCGATAGCTTTCACATGGGGTGAGACACACTATTAAAGGTTGAAGTGGTACACTACGGCAACCCAAGGACTGTGCCGGAATGGCTCGGGTTAACGCCGGCACAGAGCGCCCGGTGGTCGATCAGACTGGTTTACAGTTGGTCAGTGATTGGTTGGGTGATTTTCCAGAAAGTCTGAACGTGAGCCCTACATGAACTTCTCAAGATGAGTCAAAGTGCAAGCAAACAGACACGGAAATGAGTTCGCCAGACGCCATCGGCTCCTCGTCAACTGCATTTCTGGACCACTATGCGGACTCACGGGCCTTAATTGACAAGGGCGAGGAAGACGACAGTGTCCTCGATGATGATGATGATGATGATGTTGATGACGACGACGACGATGAGGACGACGATGCTGATGATGATAACGAGGAGGCTAACACCATCATGCCGCACGAGTTACGGCAAGGGAGTGCGGCGGACCGGCTGTACGAAGACGATGACACTATACCTTATGTGTTACGCCAAGCTAACAACATGTACTTCAGCACTGCCGATGACATTACCTCTCACGCGTTCGACGAAGGTAGTGAAATGTACTTAAGCGCAGACGATGACACTAGTCACGCTTTAGTTGGAGGGAGTCCGACGAACCCACCGTACAACGACATCGATTACGCTATATCTCAGGCGTTAGGGGAAGAAGGCATGTGGATGGGACAGTAGGACGATGAAGACGACGACGACACTAGGTGTCACGCGTTACTGGACGAGAGTCAGCTGCAACTACGTTACAAACGCATGTAGGGTATTAGTGCATGGTGTCCACTCACATACTAACCATCCACCCCATGCTACAAAAATACGCTTTACACCTTTTCGCACCAGGCGCGTTGAAATGGCGACCGGCTCAATGTCACCCTCGATCCGAACCTTCTTAGACAAACACGAGTGCAATGCTCTGGCCGAACACTTGCAGGGCATGTCATACAATGCCTTTCTTCAGACATCAGCTTGGACATTGCTACAGTGGGGCGCATCTTGGGATTGCATTGTCAGTCACACAAAGCTGGTACACGAAACCTACCGCGCGTACACCTCCGTCAAGAGCCTGCGCGAGGCGCCGCCCGGGACAACGCACAAGGACTTTTCCCGTGGTCGCCGCCGAACAAACGACCGAGGCGCGCCTAAAGTGTTAAGGGCCATGACGACCGAGGACCCCGTGATGAGAAGTCGAGCACAAACAATGGGGGATCGGTGCTGCGGCCAGCGCGCGACATACCAGGAGTCTGCCGAGCCGGAGTCAAGCGAACGTCGCACGGTTCGCCGAGCGAGTCCTGACTACTACCGCACCAAACCGCAGCTGTTTTAACGAACGCCAAAGGCTCGCGTGGCATAATTTGGTCTACGAGGTCCTAGGATAACATCGCTCAGAATCTTACAAACACAGAGGGCGCTTCGGTCGAAGACTACTAAAACACAAGGCGGAGTTCTGGTGGGCAAGTGTGTATAAATTGGACTGCCTGGCTTCGTGCATACCACCAATGCTCCACACAGCATATGCGTCTGACACGAACAGAATGTCTCACTACACCCATCCAAATATGTCGGGTTCCACATCGACCCTGACGACCGACACCAAGACCAACGTGTCGACGAGTCTAAGCGGTGAGCCGCAAGTCACGTGGCGTCAAGTAGGCCACGGTGGAGGTTCGCCTTTTGCGCAAATAGACGAGCGCGCCCCCGAAGCCACATCGCTTCGGTCGAACTCCGGGTCTTCGCGCGACTCTGACACAGATGAAAATTGTGTGCACGAAGAGGGTTGTTCTTGTGGCGACGACACCAGTGACTCCGACGATGCGAGTGAGACCGACGATGAGAGTGAGATCGACGATGCGAGTGAGACCGACGATGCGAGTGAAACCGATGTCGACAGTCACGACGAAGGCCAGTGCAACGACCCGTCCTGCTGCGATCCGGCTCTGATGTACCACTCCGAGGACGAGGTCTCGTACTATCGGAACAGCGGCATGGCCTTCGAGGACCGGGGTGACGGCACCGGCTTTTGGTACACTCCTGGACCTTGCATGTCGTTTGGAAGAGGGACCGGTGTTGTGTTCGAAGACTAACGTCGTCGTCCTCCGCCACCACCAGCAACAACAACAACAACAACCCAGGATTTCGTTGTTTATTGCTTTGTTTTGTATGTTACCCACAGCCACCTACTACTCGTGTGTGTACCCACAGTATATCTCAAGTTGTGCTCCTTTGTTGTGTGTATATTCTCATCCTAAGACCTCAAATGAGCCTTAAATTAAATGCAATTGACAGAGCGATTTGGGATCTTTCTTTTATTGAGTCTGCTTTCTCTCCTCTTTCACATCACACAAAGACACACCGCAATATAGCAACCAAGTGCATTCGTGTACTATGTAATAATACACTCCGACGTTTAGAGACTACAGACTCGTAGACTGCGCACCGTAACCAATGCACCAGTGAAATGTATACGTGTTGCTCCCGATGTTATTGTGAATGTGAATGTTGGCAACAGCAAATAAAATCAAGGTGACACATACAGGGTTTATGTGGTTTCTTTTATTAGTGTGGTCCGATGTTTATGTTCACAAGTCATGTAGGTACACTGCATGTTACACAAAGGACAATCTTAGTAGGTTTAGCATTGCTTTCATAAGCACCGTAGCCGGTGTTGTCGTTGTTGTATGTTACACACACATCACAACTCAATTGTGGACACGCTTCAGTGGACCCCATTTCATCTCTGGCGTTCTGGATACCATAACAAAAAGGTGTTCCACTTCAAGTCGTCTTGGTTGGTGTCACACCACAGCAGGCAAGTAGCTTGCTGCGATCCCGTCTCACGGAATACATCACCTAAACGAGGCACCACACTAAAGCGCTCGTCCACCAACTCCCGTAGGTCTTTGTCGATCGCCGCGCTTACAAGTTTCCAGCGATTGTCTTCGAACCGGCAGTCGGTGTGGCGGTCTGCCTCTCCTGGTATCCAGCTGAGCGTGAAGTATTCTTTGTAAGCTTCCCACAACTGCTCAGTGAAGCGCTCTATATCCATCGTGTCGTCGTCCATCAAAAGGGTCAACGTCCACCCTAAGTCAGCGGTGCGATCCACTTGCACGTACCAAGCACGGCAGATGGGAGGCCTGTTCATGCAATATCTCAACCAAAAATGGCACAGCTGAAACCCGTCCGTGATCAGCGCGCCCAGGTCTTCCACCTCCAAAAGCTGTATATACGGCACTAACGTGTGCAGGTTAGGCTTCTCGTCCGCGGTCATCTTGGTCAGCATTGAGCTCGAGAGCACGTGCCTTTTCATAATTCTGTCCAGGCTGGGGCTGTAGAATCTAGAGAGTTTGTCAATCTTAGAGTCGGGGAACGCCACCCTGGGATGGCGTATGGTGAGTCGATGAGTACCTGGCATTGTAAGAGACGGAATGCATATAGTACGATGTGTGTGACAGTCTGTGTATATATACCCCACAGGAAACATAAACAACACATTTGACTACGACAGTGACACAAACGTACGAACCATCGAAATGTTACCCTTTGTGATTTTTAGTTTTGTGCTGTCAACTGATCAACGCCACGGACGATCCTGCTGTTGTCACAGCTGAGAGTGGTCAAGGGGTTGTGATTCTACCATGTCGATGTTCATACACGAGGACCGCCATTGCGGGTGTGCTGTGGAGGAGAACTGATCTGATGCGCGATGAATATGTTCTTCTGTATCGTGGTAAACAGTACTGCCCAGACTTCCAACACCCATCCTTTAAGCGCCGGGTGTATTTGCAAGACAGAGAAATGAACGAGGGAGACCTGTCTTTGTTTCTGAAGAATGTGACATCGAACCGTACCCATTATACGGTGTTATTATTGTGTATTGTGTTTTGACCGTGAAATAACAATAAATGAAAGATGAACATACACAGAGTGTCGTTCGTTTTATTGCTTGCATTGTACACAGTTGACATTATGTTCACGATCCATGGAATGACAGCACGGGCTACCATTGTAGAGCAAAGGCTTGTACAGTTTGAACGTCTTATCCCCTGTCATCTCGGTCAGCGTGGAGCTCAAGAGTACATGCGTTCTCAGGCGTGCTCACGGAAAAGCACGTATTATCACGGTACCCCTTCCAGCTACTCCTAGTTTATGTGCGGGTCACTGCGTCTCTCACGGCGAGCATGAAACATGGCAAAAGTTATCTCCTTTATACTTGTCTTGTCACTGACACTAAGCGGACGCCTCGCTCTGTGTCAGCAGAAGAATGACAAAGGTGGGTGTAAAATGGCCTTGTTACCTGTACAACAACACACCAAACAACGAATGCATTGCTGTCCATGGGAGTCTTTACGAGAATGTGAATGTCACCCGCAGGTTCTCCACCCCGTCCGCACGTCAGATTGATTCTCGTGGGCAAGACCGGGTCTGGCAAGAGCGCGTCTGGTAACACTATACTCGGCGATAGCAACGCTTTCAAGGAGGACATGTCACCCGAGTCCGTCACCGTTGGCTGTGTGAAGAAGGAGGTGGACAGAGACGGCGCCAAAGTCGTTGTGATCGACACTCCGGGGTTGTTTGACACAGCCAAAACACAATACGATGTGAAAAGAAAGATCGAGGAGTGTGTCGAACAGTCGGTACCCGGACCGCACGGATTCCTTTTGGTAATCAGCCTAAAATCTAGGTTCACACAAGAGGAGCGGAGCAGCATAAAGTGGATTCGAGACAACTTCGGAGAAGACGCTTTCACGTACACCTTGGTCTTGTTTACACACGGTGACTTGCTAAAGGGTAAATCGGTGAGAGACTACGTGAAGGAAAGCAAAGAGCTACAAAGAGTGATAAACCAGTGTGGCGGAAGGTACCACACGCTGAGCAACACTCAGAGAGTAAACCAAACCCAAGTGGATACTCTGTTGAGTAAAATAGAGGACATGGTAGAATTCAACGGAGGTGAGCACTACAGCAACGATATGTACAAGGCAGCTCAGAAGAAACTCGAAAGAGACAGGGAGCGTAAGAGGAAAGAGCAAGACCAAATGCGAAAAGAGCACGAAGAGATGATTAAGACAAGGGAATGGTGTAGATTCTTCGGTCTTACGTCTCTGGGATTATTTGGAGCAGGGGCATACTTGTCCTCTTATGTGCTAATGGGGATCGGTGGGGCGCTTGGGTATTCTCAGTTTAATTGTTCTGTGGCCATGTTCAGTTAGGTGGGCTAACTACATTAGTCAGTTTGCCATCACACGCTAGATTGTTTTGGTAGAACTGCTTACGAAGACGGTATGCTGAGAATCGGTGTTCTTCACCAAATGGATACACAAGATATCGACCGATATTAGGAGTCTGTTTCTGTCCTCGTTGTGTGGATCATGTGGTATCTGTGCAGTACAATAAAGGTGGAAAACATACTGTTATTGTGTGGTGTTTTACACTGTTACTGTGTGGGTTTTTAGACCCTTCCATTTCTGTCGAAACACAGTCATACACTGAGCTGGGTTTGATTGCTTTTTACACCAAATGTCAAATGAAAAACTCCGTACAAGATCACAGCGTACGTTTGTTTATTCACGAATACAGCAGCACGTTGAGGTTACATATACAGTTTTACATCACAAGTAAAATAGACTTATCGTGGTGGTGGTTTATACGAAAATATATACACACACTGCATACACCAAATGTCAAATGAAAACTCCGTACAAGATCACAGCGTACGTTTGTTTATTCACGAATACAGCAGCATGTTGAGGTTACATATACAGTTTTATATCACAAGTAAAATAGACTTATCGTGGTCGTGGTTTATACAAAAATATATAGACACTGTATGAAAAGAGCATGAAATATCCTCTTTGTACCCCCCCCCCCCGTCAGCAACGCCTAGGCATTATGTCCGGTACTTGCTCGGCTAAAAACTCGTCTGGGTAGAGCTGAACGTCTTGAAGCTTGAGCTTTAGCAACTTGACAGCACTCGGAGATATACCGTTTATGTTGAAAATCGGGGTTATGCGTACCCTCAGAGGGTACGGGTTCATCTTGAGCGTGCTCTCCCACTCGTCCTCTCCCCCGAGATCGTCCCCTCCTATCTGCACGTATCGAGACTGTTTGGATATAGACGACAGTGCTTTCTTCTGATGCTCTGACAGCCCTTCCGTGTTACACCTTGACGTGCTACCACCGGCGCTGGCTGCACCGCCAAAGCCAGAGACTTCGACTTTTGCTCCGCTGTCTCTGCAGCGCTCAGCAGCATCGTCTAAGCTGTTCTCAGCGTCCTTGTTGCAGGTAGAGAACACCTCAAACGAGCTGTAATATCCACCAACCTCCACTGAGCTTACGAACCCATATCCCCAAGTGTCCAGGAACTCATCGATGCGTCCTTCTGGGTCTCGGTTAAGCTCCTCCAGTGATACGCGGAGCATGGTGCTGGGTTCATAGGACGAGAAGGTTGCGCTGCCCACTTGGCACTGATATGACGATGACGAGACTGAAACTCTGTTACTCGAAGCTACCGTCCTCTCCATCGACCTCTCCACGGTCTTACTGAACGTCACTTCGGCCGAGGCCGTTACACCAACAAAGGACCCCGACGCTCCTACATGACCAGAGCTAGAGTCCTTGGTGCCATGCGATTGCTTGGTCTGCGACGCGTCAGCTGATGCTCTCTTGTATTCTCTGCTACCTCTCAGACACCGGATGGCCTTGTGAAACTTGACACGGGCGGGCACCGTGAACTCGTTTTGTTGCCTGCACCTATGCAAGAACCCCGAGAGCGCTACGGCCTCCAAGTTCCCCAGTCTTTGCTTGTCACAGCGTAGCCCAGCGGAAAGGTGTACACGGAGATGGTCGAGTCACAGTGGTTTATCAGCAACCGGTCCGCTATGTACAGAGTTCCAACTATAAGTGTGCTCGATAGGGTCACAGCTATAACAGCATACAATACGATATTCAGTCGAAGCCCCGCTATCCTCCTCTCACCGACCCTACGTACTTGGTCGTCCTCACTGGGCAGTCCTGTGCAATTGGGCTTGTCCAAGACGACAATCTCATCACGCGAGACAGCGGGCACGGCAGCCTCTCTAGCCGGTCTACTCAGCCTTCCAACTAACCCTATGATACAGTCACTAGCAGCCGATTGTCCTACCCGACATTCATGGCCACCGTGTGCACACACACGTCGTAGCTGACTCCGGTTTCTGAACGCTAGGCCAAAAATCAGCGACAGTCCGAGCAGGACACACACAGCCGAGACAATCCCCTCGTTTCTTGTCCTCGCGTCAGAGTCCGCAGACAGAGGGTCCTCGGTAATGGAGGACTCGTCCCGTTGAATGCACGTGATACACGCCTCGCTAGAGCACTGGAATCCGGGCTTACACACGCACTGTAGCTCTTCTTTTGGGCTGTACACAATGTTCTTGGGCCCGTATGTGTCAGACCACACGGGGTTCCCGTTCACAAATCTAGGACGCGCACCCCCTTGGCAGACAACCGCCGTCTCTTCTCCGGAAGTCCTACACGGCACGCAGGGCGACGCAAAGTGTTGCAGGTGCGAACAGAAGGGCGGGTTGTCCGGTGAACTGCTGGCATACAGATGTCTCATATTCCGATCCTGTATTTGTGTAATGGGAACACGTCCATCCCAGTAAAACATGGCGTACTTCTTGCTGGAAGAAATGTTCTGTAGATACACAAAGTTTTTGTTGACATCGCAGTAGGGTTGCAAAATACACCTAGTCAGCCTGTTGTGTAATTCCGTGTATTCGTATAACCGACAATGTACACACTGCGGATCACGACAACGCCCGCTAGCTGCCATTACTGTGCCCGGAGGACACATACAGCAACCCAGGCTGTCAGTCACACAGCCCAGACAAGTAGTTCCACAGAGAAGCATAAGCAAAACGCGCATCATTTCTGCAATCAGTTAGCAGAGAAGGCATCCTCATAGCATGGGTGTGATTACCATCTGAAGGCCGACCAGAATCAGCAGGGTCCCGTGCTGCAGGTCGGCGAGGAATAGCGCTGCAGGTCGGCGAGGAAAGCGCCGCAGGTCGGCGAGAAAAGCGCTGCAGGTCGGCGAGGAAAGCGCCGCAGGTCGGCGAGAAAAGCGCTGCAGGTCGGCGAGGAAAGCGCCGCAGGTCGGGGAGAAAAGCGCCGCAGGTCGGCGAGGAAAGCGCTGCAGGTCGGCGAGGAAAGCGCTGCAGGTCGGCGAGGAAAGCGCTGCAGGTCAACGAGGAAAAGCAATGCAGGTCGGCAACAATGCATTGTGACTTCGATTAAATACTACCCCAAACAGGCCGCTTTATCCCAACAGTCTGCCACTGCCGAGGGAACGCAACAGCTTAAGGGACATAGCTCGTTTCTAGATGCAGACATCAGAGCCACGCAGAAGCATCTCCGGTTAATTTGTCAATTATGAAGACAGCGGTCTACACTGTCCTGTGCTTGGAGCGTTGTTCTACTCCACCAGCTGCAGTTCGACCAAGAAGAGCTACAGTGCGAAATGTCTGAACGGTAAGACCGCGACAGTGGACGCGTCTAGTGTGGGCCGCACTTCCACGTACAAGACGTACAAGCAGCTGGTGTGCAAAGCCTGCGCCGTGCAGCAGTGCGACGACACCAGGCTGTTCAAGGGGTACTCCAAAAAGGACGACAACAGTAGAATCCTCACCTCCAGCCTGGAAGGGCTGCAGTTGAGGAGTTACGGCTCGACCGAGGCCAAAGTGTCATACAGATGCCCCAAGACAGAAACCCTACAGGCCGCTCAATGCCAAACCGCGCAGACGCTGAAAGAGTGCCTGGTGAAGCTGTGCCAAGAGTGTTCCTCGACAAACTGCGAGGTGTACGCGGGCTCGACGAAGGTCAGCTCGGGCAAAGTTGCGGTAGCCAAGGGTGTGTACAGGATCGACACGAAGGCCTCGGTGGCAGAGAAGCTGAAGAAGAAGCTGGAGGCCGTCAAAAGGATTGCAACGTCCGATAAGGCAAAGGGGGCAGCCAAAGCCATAGGAGCCGCTGTGGTCAGCAACAAAGATGTCATCGTCAAGTTCGCCAAATCCCGTAGGGGTGCCCGAGGAGAAACTGGCGACCATTCAGCAGATAATCAAAGTGGGAAACAGCCTCTACGCGAAAGACGTAAACGGCGGACTCACAGCTCTGGCTGAGCTCACGGGTCACCCTCTGACCGAAGAGGAGGAGAAGACTATCGACAATGACATGAGCGAGGACGAAGAGGTCGAGTATTCTAGCGTGTTCGCTGCTCTGAAAGAAGAGGCCGCTCGCGTCGAGAGCGGGCGAGACTTGTATCAAGACAGCAAAGACTCATTCTTGGTAACCTACGGATTGTACATAGCTATCTCTGTAGTCGTTATAGTAGCGATAGCCAGCTGCGTGTGCTGTGTGCTATGCTGCAGGATGTGCTTGAAAAAGAGAAAAGGGTCAACGTGGACTATAACTTGCAGCAGCGCAATCCGTAAGAAATGATAATGCTGAATATTGGTTTTGTATTCCATACAAAGCATGCCAATGGTCACGAAGCATTGTGTGTGCCATCTACTAGTACACGATTGTACTCTTGTGTTTTCGTATCACGTTTGTATACAACGGAGGCCAATGCGATGAACATTGTAGCCTAGGGAAGAAATGACACTGAAGATTTTGCCTTATGTGTTTGCATCATGCATACACCCTAACGTATTACATGTAATCACCAGTGCCACTGTTTACACTGTTGTCAGTGTACTCCTGTGCAATTACGGTTAGCATTTTACACTGTTGGTATAAAATTTATGCTGTGTTTTTATACTGTTACATTTTTGTATTGTTGTCAATGTACTCCCATGCAATCGAGACTTGCGTTGTTATGCTGTTGCAGTGAAGAATGTAAAGTAAAGCACAGTCCTGTGAAAACAATGTGTTGTATACACAGATGGTATGGTTTATGGTCTATGCTATGTTGCAGAAAATAAAATGCAGTAACAATCAATGGTGTCTGGGTACTCTGATGTTGCTGTTAGCCGTAAACACCACAGTACAGTAGTTATATTGACAAATCATTTATTGGGACATACACGCATACGAGGCACTATGTATCAAACTCCAGATGTCTCATCTTTTAGGCCGTGGTGTTGCGCACAAGAATCGGTTTGATTTGCAATTTGTCCAGTCCTCCGCTTTCGTATAATGCACACCACCACCACCGGATACAAAGCAGCAGTGCACAAAAACACCATTGTCGAAAACAGCAGTAAGGCCCAGAGCAAATCAGTGTTCGACCAGGCAACTGCGCGAAGAGTTTTGCGATCCTCCAGGCGCCAGTGTTTGATAACGTGATACCCAGTGTTCTCCCTCCAACACGTTGCAGGTGAAGTTCCCCTTGTCAGATTGTAATATATCCACAGCGATCCGTCGTTGAAACGTGTCGTCGTTGTTTGGGAGAATGTCAAAGACCTCGAGACCGTCGTCCGTACTGAGAACTCGGCCGTTTCTCATCAGCGTCATGGCAGGCGTGTTTGTGGAGAAACCCGATGCCATACAAATCAATGTGAGAATAGGTCCGCGTGTCTTCCGTGCAAACACGTACACGTCAGGGACGATTGCCCTTTCTCTCAGTTCCCGTTGGCTGTGTCCAACAAACCTAGTCAACCATCCGATATCACTCGTCGCGCAAATAGCCGTTGGTGTATTCCCTTAACACGGTCACACCGTTCCATTTGTCCGCGATGGGTTTCGCCGCTTCGGTCGCAGCTGACCACCCCAGCGTGACATAATCAAAAGACATTAAATCGTCACCATCGTAAGCGTACTTATCCGCCCCGCGGACAAACCGCAGCCTCTCCTCGGAGGGGTTCGTTTCCCCATAACATCCGTGTAACCACTGTAGAACATGTACATCCCCATCGGACGCCGAGTGTCCCATCCGAGTCATCACGACATCTAGGTTAACGCCAAACCATTGCTGCTTGCTGAGTCGACTCTGCGTGCCCTTATCCAAGTATTCAGTGGTTAAGTGTTGTCTAGCCCAGTTGTTGTGGGGGTTTTCCGTGGGTTGTCGGTGTCAAAACGGTCAAAGGGTTTACCGTCCAGTAGACCTATTGCTGTAAACTTGTGCACACCCGGCAAGCCGAGGTCTGCGGACAGCGCTGTATAAATGTAGATCAGCGAATGAGTTGCCGAATTCACCGTCAGCATACGCGTGACAAAGTACAAAGACACATACCGCGCGTCCATCGTAAGAGCTACCTCAATTGTGTGCGGTGTGCAAATGCAAGTGATCACAAACTCTCCCAGTGTTCGGGCAAATAAACTCGCCAACGTTTCCGCCGTCTCACAACAAAGCTCCCTGTACGGCCGACAATCCCACCCCCGGCTGCCCTGTTCCACATCGACCGCATGTACCCAGCTAAGACCTAGCCATCCCCACGTGTGTGTCGGTCTTTGCGAGAAACGAACGCTGTAACCGAGAGGTCTCTCACTTGTAGTTGTGCAATGTGTGTGATTTTATATATACAAGTACAGGCACGGTAAACGCAGAAGCGGGGTGTGCGTGTTTCGCCGCAATGGAGTAAGTCAGTGTTTGTGGTGTTGGAAGAGCGGACGACTAGACTGAAATGAGAGTCCCACACACGACAACAACACGTAACGTTTCACGTAGGTTTATTATTACAAGCAGTATGATAACAAACCGACACAATACAATACAGTGCATACTTTGGCCCCCCGTTCTACTGTTCGGGGTACCACAGCCTAATCGTCGATGCCTTATCTCTCTTCGCGGTCATCCGATCGTCAACCACTCGTCCAAAGTCACCTCGCTCGCCCTCGATGGAGACACACAGCAGTTTATCCCGTCGGTTTTCGTATTCGTGTTCCCCATACATGATGTCGGCTTTACGCGTATCCCCCGGCCGCCCAGGTTGCTTGACAACCCATTGCCATTCAAAGTATGTCTTGTAAGCAAGCCACAGCTTCCTCGACAGGACCTCCGCGTCCGCCACTGTCTTGCCCTCGCCATCTAGCAGCAGGGTCATACCCCATCCACGCCAGTCACCCGATCCACGTGCACGTACCAACGAGCCCATCCGGCCATGAACGACTCCAGTTTACAATGAAACCAAAAGTCCACCATGTTAAAGCCGTCTAAGCACATGTCACTCATGTCTTCCAGGTCCATGAGGGCTATGTGACAGGGTGCCATCACAGCCAACTCATCCGGGCATTTGATCCTGTCCAACGTGTTAGCAGATAACATGTGTGTTTTCATGATGTCTTCAGCCCAAGGGCGGCACAGGAACCACACGCGGCGTATCTCGCTGTCCGGGAGCTCCGTCCTTGGGTGCACCAAACGTATGCTGTAGACCTGCGACATGACAGCATTTGTGTCTCCGTTACACACGGCCGCTGTCAACCCTTCGACTCAAAGCGTCTGATGGCATTTGTGGATCCGTCCAGGTTATATACCGTTCTCAGTAGGGGTGAAACAGCGGAGAATAACCAAGGCAGCCACCGACCGGTGGATATTTGCTACGTGTGCTGTTGTACTGTGTGCTTCCATTTTGCATACACCCCGAGTCAAGAACTTATACAACGTTTTCATGTCAAGCGTTTTCACATTCTTTGCAATGTAATTTCACGACGATGAAGAATAAAGAGCGCCGGATGTGAAAATGCGGTTCTGTCTCGTGTGAGTTTGTTTGTGTCACAAGTGAATTTGTCTGTCGACCGAGCACCCATCGAGAAATGTGCACAACATCAGTGTTATGGTCGTCTCCCAGTACCCCCCCCCCCCCCGATCTCATCCCAACAGTGCCAAGCAGAGAACAAAACAGGGCACCCAGACACTCTCAAGTAACTCCAGACACTCTCAGGTAAATCCAGGCACTCTAAGGCAACTCCAGACACTCTCAGGAAACTCCAGACACTCTCAGGCAACTCCACACACTGTCAGGAAACTCCAGGTACCCTCAGGCAACTCCAGGTACCCTCAGGCAACTCCAGACACTCTCAGGCAACTCCAGACACTCTCAGGCAACTCCAGACACTCTCAGGCAACTCCAGGTACCCCCGCGAGCCGCACCTTTCCGCCGGCAGCCGCGATCCGCCTAGCTGAAATCACTGCATTTTCGCGCAGGCTCTATGGAGCTCGGCCAGCGGAGGCCGCTGTTAACCCTGATGCTCCCCGGCGGGGTCGGTCGGTCTGTCGGCCAGGGGGACGCGGGTCCCCCCCGCGGAGTTAGCAAGGGGGTTTGGGGTCTCACGATCCCCCACCACCACCACCACCACCATTCTCGATGGAAGGATAGAGTGAGTACGGTGTGTGTGTGTGTGTGTGTTGTGCGCGCGTGTGTGTGCGTGTGTCTCGAGGAACACCCTAGCGAAAGCAGAGCGAGTGTCGCGGCGAGATGATAAGAAAGCGGATGGTGGGTACTAAGCGTGTTGGTGTTTGGTTACGGAGGCGAGGGCGACGACGACAACAAGGGGGTCTCGTTAGACGAAGGCAATGTCACGCACTAGACCGTGGGAGCGAAAGAGCGCTAAGCTCAGCGGTACAGGCGTAGCGCTTTCGCCGTCGGTGTCACGGTGCTCGTCCTCCTCACCATCACCATCAACATCGCCGACGGTTTTGGCCTACGCGGGGTCGGCTCCGGTGTCTGGGTTGTTGCGACCGGCCACGTTTCGCTATCGAGGGCTAGGGGTCGAGGAAGACCAAGAGCAGCGGCGGCGACGACAACAACAACAGGAGAACTCGGAGGAGGAGGAGGAGGAGGAGGAGGAGGAGGAGGAGGATCAGGAGAAGAGACCGAGAAAGAAGAGCAAGAGGCCGAGGGGGATAACGACCGGACGGCCCGAACGCTCGCAGACGAGGAGCGGTACTCGGAGGATCGGGAGGACGAAAAACGATGGGGTGGCGGATCCCCATAGGTCCTACGCGGAAGAGGCTCACAACTACGAAACGGCGTTGCAACTCTGCCAGGACGGCGGCTCGCAAGGCGAGTCGAACCGCCGAGAGGGAGAGGAAGAAGCAGGCGCTGAACCGGGGCGGGGGACTTGGGAGATTTGGCAAGAGGACGACGCCGGCCGTGCTGCAGGTGGCGT